>NC_090650.1:63229937-63494937 GCF_040937935.1 Hyperolius riggenbachi
TATTACACAGCTCTGTACAGATCATATATTGTCTTTTCACTAACTGTCCCTCAGTGGGGCTCACAATCTAGTCCCTACCATAGTCATATGTCTATGTATGTATTATGCAGTGTATGTATCAGAGTCTATGGCCAATTTAGGGGAAGCCAATTAACTTATCTGTATGTTTTTGGGATGTGGGAGGAAGCCATAGTGCCTAGAGGAAACCTGGCAAGACACAGGGACACAAACTCCTTACAGACGTTAACCTGGCTGGGATTCGAACCGGTGACCCAGCGCTGCATGCCGAGAGTGCTAACCACTACGCCACCATGCTGCCCATGGTGTCCACTTTGTTCATATGAATAAAGTTTCTTGTGATGCGTTGGGGGTGGAGCATCGTACCGCAAACGCAATGGCCAGATAACCGGCCTCACTGTTTTTGTTTTTTTCCCCAACCAGCTCTGAATTTAGTTCGTTTCCATATGATTAACAGTGGATGTTTGTTACTTTGTGGTTTCTGCGCAGGACTCCTGTAGTAAGCCAGCGTGCTCGCAGGTCAGATAGGCCACGTTTCTGTTTGCTGCCTCATTCTTTGAAATAACAGAAGCGATACAGAGCATTAATACCTGTCCAATCCGATGATTACCTAGGAGCTTACAATGTCCAGGGCTGCAATTACAATTCATTATAATGGCTTTTCTTAAGAGCAGATTCCAGGTGATTAGGCTAATACTCAATAAATGATAATGGCCAACTAACAGTATATATAAAAAAAAAACAGATGTGGACACGAATGATATTATGTTTAAAGTGTAAAGTGTAACTGCAATGGCATACTACATCGTGTGTAAAATGTGTTCAAAATCAAAGCAGGTAAAAGGGCGCAGGAGCCATTACAGAAAAAAAACACTGCCGCCATAGGCGCCTGTCACGGACGGTTGTGGGGCCGCAGGCGCGTCCTGGAACCGCCCGTGAAGAAAAGAACGATCGCACTCGATTCCCTGCATCGATTGCGCTTTAGATCAATAGAACCAAGATTTGATGTGTAGTATCCCTCTGCCTAGGAACAGCTGGGGGATCTGTCTTAGCTGTGGGGGAGGTGTTAATGAGCTTGGACATATTCCTGTGGAAGGCACAATTCCCCTTTCTGTTCTGGGAACCAGGTGACACCTAGCTGATCTCACATTCAGATGTTAATTGAAGGAGCCAACAGGGCCTTTCAAAAAAAAGGAGATCCCAAGAAGCAGACACAGCTGGACTCCAGTCAGGCTGACTCCAGCCTTAGCAGGAAGAAATGAATGTACTATATAATCTTTTGCCCATTTACAGAATACAATAAATAGGGTGGTTATGAGAGCGGTATCATTGGATCCGTAGGGTCATGCTGGATCTCTTGATACCAGTTGAGAGGGGCCCGGGGCCCCTACAACCCAGGTATGAATCTACCCAGGACCCTGATCTGCTGCACTAGCCATGTCGGATATCATATTAATCTGTATTTTCCTCCAAGTATGAAGCTGTTACCCCCCTAAATGTAACGGGTATGGTTCAGGAGTTACAGCAATTCATAAGTTTAGCTCTAAAATCTCTCAGAGGGAATGAACTGTCATTTGCTGGTAGCTCAGAGGGGGCTGGCACTGCCACACCCCCAAACCAGCTTCATCAAAAGCACAGAGCCAGCAGGCGGGCTTGAGTCCTCCCATTCCATCCATATGAGAACATCCTGCTGCCAGCTCAGAGGACATAGGGCTGGTGGCCATTTTGCTGAACTTTGAATGAAGCTCTGAAACCAAGGACACATGTGCCTGCGGCCATCTCTTCTGTAACCTGGAACAAAGAATTCTGCTGAACTTTGATTGAAACCAAGAACTTTATGATATTCCCACAAAAAGGACATCTTTCCAGGAACTAAGTATTTTTCTCCCTTCTTTTATTTTTTATACTGGCTATTACTGTCTTAATAATTGTGATTTTAATAATTGTCTGTATATATTAATTATTTATATTGCGTGAATAAACGACTTTCTCCAAGTCATTCACTGTCCGCTACCCTGCTTATCAGCACACACAGAACTGATCCCGGGTCTCTGAAGATACGCTACTGTTTGTTTGTTGTTGGCTAGACAGAATATCGTGTGTTTAACCGTTTTATTCGCAGGATTAGTCAGTCAGTTAGTGGGCTCCACGGTCCCATGATAACCGCGGTGGTGGCAGTTTACTCTGAACCAGTGGGTGAAGTTGTAATCACCCGTGTCTCACAGGCTCCCTTCTGAGTTGTCTGCGGCTAATTTTTAACGGTTCCTGCGCATTGACTGCGACCAGAGTTCGCACGATCTGTGCGCTGGCACCGTTTAGAAGGCTAAGTGCGGTCAGCCACTAGGGCTCCTGTGACAGTGGTGGGAGCGGTGGGATCTGTGTTGTGCTGAAAGTATCTAAGATAGCGCTAGCGCTATCAAGAAACGAACTAATTCGTTGGTGTAGCTGGAAGGCAATATATTTTTTATATATACAGAGAGACTGTGTAGCCAGTACCCCTCCCCAAAAGTTTTATTTTATTTGGCATGGAAATGTCCGGGAACTACCAGAACATGTGCCTAGCAGACCTGGAAAATCTTTGCGAAGAGAGGGGCATTGGCATCCTCCGCAAAAGAACAAACGGGACCTGATAGCAGACTTGTCCAGATCGGATGCCCAGCAACTGCGGGAGCCGGGAGTGTCCGCTGAAGTGGATACCAGCCCATCTGACAGTCTAGGGGAACCAGAGACTGAAGATCCTAGGCGTACAGAGGTTGAGCATCCTGCGGGCCCCGTTGCAACAGTTACGCCAAAGACTGTCAGTATGGACCCCAATCCCAGAGTTTCTGAAAGTACTCGCCTGGAACCGGCCAGTACTGGACTGTCCGTTTGTACTGACCCGGTAATGCAGCAGGCATTACAAAAGCTGATGGAGACTGACCTGGACAAGTACCTGCAGTACATGCGTGAGGAGCGCCAATCTGCAGAACGCCACGCTGAGTGGGAGCGCCAACGACAGCATGAGCTCAACATGGCAAAGGTTCAACAGGCCAGCCGGAGTTCACCGCCCAGCCTCCCTGCTGAAGGAGCTGCAGCACCCGTAAGTGCAAAATTTAAATTTGCTAATATTGAAAAAGACACAGACATTGACTTGATTTTGCGGTCTTTTGAAAAAACGTGCCGTCAGTATCGTCTGTCCCAAGACCAGTGGGCCAGACATCTGACACCTTTGCTGCGCTACAAAGCGCTTGATGCCTTCGCAGAATTGCCTGCGGAGAAGGATAATGTTTATGCTATCATTACTAAGTACCAGCTGACGCCAGAAGCCTATCGGAAAAAGTTCAGGGCCTGGCAGAAAAAGTCTTCTGATTCGTACCGAGATGTGGTCAGCAGCTTACTCACCACACTCCGCCAGTGGACTCTAGGCCTCACCAAAGGGTCTTAGGGCGTCCTGGAGGACTTGATAGTCCTCGAACAATTTCTGAACATTTGCCCTGCTGATGTACGACAATTTGTGTTGGAGCGCAAGCCTGCGTCAGCCACTGTCGCTGCAGACCTTGCTGAGACGTTTGCAACCACCCGGGTGGCTGATACCCGCAGAACTGTCCCATCCAGCTGGAGAGGAGGTCAGCCCAATACCTCGGCAGACCCTCCTGCCCCTGTGAGCCGTCAGCCACAGAGGCCATCCAGCACAGCTTCTGCACCCAGGGCTGCAGCCCCTGGAGAGGTCACCTGTCACTACTGCCGCCAGCCCGGACACATGAAATTCGACTGTCCGGAGCGGAGACAGACACCACCAGCTCCTGGATCATCTGCATCACCTGTACCTCACCCACAGCAGAGGCAACCCGCCAGCGAACCACAGCCTGGATCATCAGATTTTGTCCTGTTTGCCCGCGGAAAGGAAATCCAGCAGCAACTTGTTAGAGTGAACGGCAAAGTTGTCACCGGATTTCGATACACCGGAGCTGACATCACGTTAGTTCACTCACACCTTGTGCCAAAGGAGAGCATCAGCTCCAGCCGATCCCTTGCCCTTACTGGAGTAGAGGGCACCCTTTTTCACATAGCCCACGCGACAGTGAAGCTGGATTGGGGATTTGGAATCCAAGAAAGGGTTGTTGGGGTTATGAAGGATCTCCCAGTCCCTGTGTTGCTTGGGACTGATTTGGGCAAGCTTGTGTCCTACTATGAACCTGCCACGACCGCCGTGTCGCTCACGGAAGGAGACGGACTCTCCACCCACCACCAGGTACTTTATACACTTGGGGGAGCACCAGGGGGAGGTGGGTTGAATGTGCCCAGTTCAAGGGTACCAGGTTCAATAGTGCCTGCTTCAAAGGCACCTGAGTTTGATGTACAGACTGTCTGTTGTGATGATGCTGTAACTGTACCTGAGTTTACTGTACAACCTGTCTGTAATGAAAAAATGTCTATACCTGTCAATGTCATTACTGCATGCAATGATGATTTGAGTAACGTCCGTCTGTGCCATTCTGACAGTGCACCTGTGCTAGCAGTACCGCGCAGCTGCACTGCTCAGAACCCGAGCTCAGAACAGGTGGAGGGGGTTCCGGCCTCCTCCCCCTCCTCTGACCGCAGGGATGAGACCTTTCAGCCGCTGGCCTCGTGTGACATGAGCCAGTTGGCTGAAACTGACAACGCTGTATTCTCAGCCGCACTACAAAGTGACCCAAGCCTGGAGGTGCTCAGGCAGCAAGCCGCTGAGCCCCTCGCAGACGGGGCCGCTTTCAAGGTGTACTGGGAAGGTGGGAGACTGTACAGTGAGTCTGTACAGCCCCCTACCGGTAGATCACATGCGAATACCAAATGGCTTGTGGTCCCGAGTGCGTTCAGGGGACATGTGCTGAAATCCGTACATGGTAATCCTCTGACAGGGCACTCTGGTGTCCGCAAGACACTTGCAGGTATTCGGAGGCAGTTTTATTGGCCCAGGATGAACAGGGATGTAGCAAACCACTGCAAAGCATGTGCAGTCTGTCAGGAGCCGGGAAGGTCCAGGGATTCCCGCGGGGTTCCCTTAGGTCCACAGCCACTTCGCAGGGAACCCCTGCGTGGGTGGGCTGTTGACCTACCCAAACCACTGCCCGTTGTCAGCAGTCCCGGCAGACACCACATCCGACCGCAGTGGCGCCAACGCCCTGTCCAGAACGGTCCATGTCGGGCCAAACCTGAAGGTAGCAGACCGCGACCTGTCCAGTGGAACCAATCCGCAGGCGCCAAGGGGTTTTCCCGCCGTGCTGGCAGCTCGAGACCCATCAGCCAGGTTAGCGGCGCCGCCACACATCTTGCGGATATGTGTCTGAGCCGCAGACAAGGGGGAGGGCTGTCACGGACGGTTGCGGGGCCGCAGGCGCGTCCTGGAACCGCCCGTGAAGAAAAGAACGATCGCACTCGATTCCCTGCATCGATTGCGCTTTAGATCAATAGAACCAAGATTTGATGTGTAGTATCCCTCTGCCTAGGAACAGCTGGGGGATCTGTCTTAGCTGTGGGGGAGGTGTTAATGAGCTTGGACATATTCCTGTGGAAGGCACAATTCCCCTTTCTGTTCTGGGAACCAGGTGACACCTAGCTGATCTCACATTCAGATGTTAATTGAAGGAGCCAACAGGGCCTTTCAAAAAAAAGGAGATCCCAAGAAGCAGACACAGCTGGACTCCAGTCAGGCTGACTCCAGCCTTAGCAGGAAGAAATGAATGTACTATATAATCTTTTGCCCATTTACAGAATACAATAAATAGGGTGGTTATGAGAGCGGTATCATTGGATCCGTAGGGTCATGCTGGATCTCTTGATACCAGTTGAGAGGGGCCCGGGGCCCCTACAACCCAGGTATGAATCTACCCAGGACCCTGATCTGCTGCACTAGCCATGTCGGATATCATATTAATCTGTATTTTCCTCCAAGTATGAAGCTGTTACCCCCCTAAATGTAACGGGTATGGTTCAGGAGTTACAGCAATTCATAAGTTTAGCTCTAAAATCTCTCAGAGGGAATGAACTGTCATTTGCTGGTAGCTCAGAGGGGGCTGGCACTGCCACACCCCCAAACCAGCTTCATCAAAAGCACAGAGCCAGCAGGCGGGCTTGAGTCCTCCCATTCCATCCATATGAGAACATCCTGCTGCCAGCTCAGAGGACATAGGGCTGGTGGCCATTTTGCTGAACTTTGAATGAAGCTCTGAAACCAAGGACACATGTGCCTGCGGCCATCTCTTCTGTAACCTGGAACAAAGAATTCTGCTGAACTTTGATTGAAACCAAGAACTTTATGATATTCCCACAAAAAGGACATCTTTCCAGGAACTAAGTATTTTTCTCCCTTCTTTTATTTTTTATACTGGCTATTACTGTCTTAATAATTGTGATTTTAATAATTGTCTGTATATATTAATTATTTATATTGCGTGAATAAACGACTTTCTCCAAGTCATTCACTGTCCGCTACCCTGCTTATCAGCACACACAGAACTGATCCCGGGTCTCTGAAGATACGCTACTGTTTGTTTGTTGTTGGCTAGACAGAATATCGTGTGTTTAACCGTTTTATTCGCAGGATTAGTCAGTCAGTTAGTAGGCTCCACGGTCCCATGATAACCGCGGTGGTGGCAGTTTACTCTGAACCAGTGGGTGAAGTTGTAATCACCCGTGTCTCACAGGCTCCCTTCTGAGTTGTCTGCGGCTAATTCTTAACGGTTCCTGCGCATTGACTGTGACCAGAGTTCGCACGATCTGTGCGCTGGCACCGTTTAGAAGGCTAAGTGCGGTCAGCCACTAGGGCTCCTGTGACAGCGCCTATGTTAAAAGCTGCATTTAGCGTCATTAGGGGTAAATTTGCCATCATTTCACCATATTTGCTGCAAATCGCGGCTTCCACAAAGCCGCTGTAGGTACATTTGAAAGTCCTGAGGTGCCCGATTACCGGCAAGAGGAAACATTTTTTTTCTGCGCAGGCTTGTGGGAAAAAATAGCTTGCAGATACCTATATTGTGACATTGAATAGCAGGCGCAAAATTTATCTTCATAGCAGCATACATTTGCGGCTTTTCGGCAGAGGGAGAGTTAGGTTTAGGCACCACCAGAGGGGGCTAGGGTTAGGTACCACTAGGGGGAGTTAGGTTTAGGCACCACCAGAGGGGGCTAGGGTTAGGTACCACTAGGGGGAGTTAGGTTTAGGCACCACCAGAGGGGGCTAGGGTTAGGCACCATGGGGGGGGTGGTTAAGGTTAGGCACCACTGGGGGGGGAGAGGGTTAAGGTTAGGCACCACTGGGGTCGTAGGGTTAGGCACCACGGGGGGAGGGGGTTAAGGTTAGGCACCACTGGGGGGGTAGGGTTAGGCACCACTAGAGTGGGCTAGGTTTAGGCACCACTGGGGGAGTTAAGATTAGGCATCAACCGGACAGGTTAGGTTTAGGCACCACGGGGGGGGGGGGGGGGGGGGCTAGGGTTAATCACCACCGGGGGGTAGGGTTAGGCACCACCAGGGGGGATTTTTGGGTTAGGGGAGTGTTCTGTGTGAGAGAAGGGTTAGGTTTAGCAATAGTCAAATATCGGTACATAATACTGATATTCGACTATGGATATTTAGTAGTACAATATCGCTAATTTTAGCGAGATTTCACTACTGCCAAACCCAGCCCCTTTTTTCCACACACCTTTTTTACATGTATGTGTTCAAAATACCCCCTACTCCTCAGTGCCATCCCATCTGTCATGCAGTTACAGTGCACCACTGGTTTTGCCTCTGAAACTGGATATTGCTGCCCCTTCTGATGTTTACATGCAGCGGAGTGGAGGAGTGATCAGAGTCTTATCTTACAAATCATTAAGCTCTATAGGAAATCTCTAATGGGGACACACTTGAGCAATGATGTCCTCCCTCCCATTTACCATGAATGCAAATGGAACAAGCACTGTACAGTCACATCCAATGTACAGTGCACACAGCACATGTACAGTACCCTCAATCCTCTGCATCTGGGTATTCTCTCAGTCACTGGTTGCCCCCTCCACCCAAGCCAGCTGATCAACAGCTTTGCGGAATGTTTGTTTCAGAGAATTCAGAAGCCAGTGAAAATAATGCTTGGCCTCCCAGATAGTTCTGGGAGGAGAATACTGCATAGCTAAACAGCCTAGGCTAAGCACAACTGGGATGGTGGAGCTATAAAACCAATACACTGCAATTCATAAATATAGGTAGTGTGTATGCTGCTGAAACCAGGAAAATTACCATAAAAATGGGCATCCTAATGAATAAATTACTGCATTTTACTAAATGTGATTACAGTGCCTCTTTAAAGGGAATCTGAAGTGAAAATAAACTTATGATATAACGATTTGTATGTGTCGTACATCTGAGAAATAAAACATGAGCAGCAGAGACATGAGTCTCATATTGTTTCCAGTACAGGAAGAGTTAAGAAACTCCAGTTGCAAAAAAGCTTCACTGAACTCTCCGACTTTCAAAGTTGCAGAGAGCTTTGTCTTCTGAAGCCTATTATCTCAACTGTCTGCCATTGTATCTTGTTTTTTCTGCAGAGGAAAGTTCAAAAGATTATTAGCCTGCTCTGTAAAATCATTTAGAATGTTGAGTATAGTGTGTAAACTGCAAATATTAGAGAAAGATGCAATGTTATAAAAAAAACAAAAACTATATAACTGAAAATAAAAATATGACTATTTTCTTTGCTACTAATCTTCTATTAATTATTCGTACTACACTACCAATTCATTATATCATTTTTTTTCGCTTCAATGTCACTTTAAAAAATAACTAATAATAACTGACTGAGTTTAAATTGTACCAGAGCTCAGGACAAGAAAAATATATCTACACACCTGGGGCTTCCTCCAGCCCCATCCGCTCGGATTTCTCCCACGCCACCGTCCTCCGATGTCTGCAGCTCCGGTACCGGCACTTCTGTCAGTCAGAGCCAGTCTGACGTAAGAGAAGTGTTCCCTATACGTAACTCTCCAGCTTGCTGGAGAGATACGCAAAGAGCGCACTTCTCCTAAGTAGACTGGCTCCAACTGACGGAAGTGCATGGATCTGGTACCCGGAGCTGCAGACATCGGAGGGCGGCAGCGTGGGAGCGATCCGAGCGGATGGGGCTGGAGGACGCCCCAGGTGTGTATAAATATTTTTCTTGTCCTGAGCTCTGGTTTTCTTTCAGGAGGAACTTTAGGGAAAATGGGGGAAAAAATATATCAATACATTGCAAAGTGAGACGTAAAAAAATAGAAGACAGATCAAAAAATGATTGATATTCGCCACGGACCGTAATTTGTTCATGTTTCATCCAAAATCAGCCTGCAGGTAATCATCTGTACTACTAGCAAACATGAAAAAAGGACAGCACCAACTGCCATTAACTATAACCACACCCCCTAACAATGCGATATGCTAATAGGTTGCTTATATACAGTATATATATATATATATATATATATATATATATATGTGTGTATATATATATATATACATATATATATATATATATATATATATATATATACAGTGGGATGCAAAAGTTTGGGCAACCTTGTTAATCATCATGATTTTCCTGTATAAATCTTTGGTTGTTATGATAAAAATGTCAGTTAAATATATCATATAGGAGACTCACTCAGTGATATTTCAGAAGTGAAATTAAGTTTATTGGATTTACAGAAAGTGCGCAATAATTGTTTAAACAAAATTAGGCAGGTGCATACATTTGGCACTGTTGTGATTGTATTGATTATAAAACCTAGAACTACTGTGATTATTGGAACTCAAATTGGCTTGGTAAGCTCAGTGACCCCTGACCTACATGCACAGGTTATTCCAATTATTAGAAAGAGTATTTAAGGGGGTCAGTTGTAAGTTTCCCTCCTCTTTTAATTTTCTCTGAAGAGTAGCAACATGGGGGTCTCAAAACAACTCTCAAATGACCTGAAGTCAAAGATTGTTCACCATCATGGTTTAGGGGAAGGATACAGAAAGCTGTCTCAGAGTTTTCAGCTGTCTGTTTCCACAGTTAGGAACATATTGGTATATGCACATAGGGAGATGCTGGTTGCTTGGCAGTTGGAAACAGCCCCACAATGCAACAAGGTTCACAGACAGAAAACTGCCAGGACCTAGGTCCTGACATCACACTGTGGGAGGAGTTTAATCGCAAAATGAGCCATACAGACCCCCTGATGATCTATTCGAGAAAAGGTAAAGATTTCTCATGGAAAAGGGGCTATTAGCTACTGATGGGGATGAAGTTCAATCCTTGGTTACAGTTCCTCTTTAAAATTTGGCAGTTGTTTCTTTTTATCACTGCAGTTACACTTTACAAGCAGAGCACATTACACCCAGGAGAAACTCTGTACTCTCGGTGACTGGGATGATCCTTGGCTTGCATTCCAGCACCGGGACATGTTGTATAAAGGACACAAAAAAATGCAGTGAGGAGGGTGAATGAATCACCGGTTCCTGACTCTTTATCATACGGCATAGTTCAGCGCTGACTGCTGAACTTTGCACAGATTCAGTGGAAGTGGAATAAGGTATTGCATATTTCCAGTGACATCAGCCCTCCCCCTCCCTGTTTATGAGAACATTCCTTGGACTATAATTAGTGGATCCTGAAAATCGAGTGTTTTAGCAGCTGAATTACTAGCTTGGAGGGCTAGAAAAAAAAATACCATTGATTTATCAACAAAGGTTTGGCCCAGAGACAGGATAAGGATACAGATTTTTATTTTGTAGGAGAAAAGTGTTTTGTGCAATAATAGAAAGAATGAGGAGTGTTCTCGGTGGTATTGATTGCAGAAGGAAATATGAATGCCTGTAGCTGTGTCCTGCCTGCATTGTACTAAAAGGCAAATATACCTTATCATTGGGAGCAGAGAAGACCGGGGCCATGTTTACAATTAACAGGAAAAAAACGTCAAGCTCAATTTTATTTATGTATAATATCCTACTAGCTGTGCCACTCGCCTTCCCCTGACTTCTCACCCACTGATGAAAAGGGCATTAAGCTTCTAGGGGTATGGTTGCTATGGGGCAGTGGCATAGCAATAGGAGACAGTGACGTAGCTAAGGAGCTGTGGGCCCCTATGCATGTTTTACATTGGGGCCTCCCAAGCACTCTATACATAACAATTGATACGGCACACCAAAACCTGCCAATGGCAACTACAGTGTCAGGCAGGCCCGGATTTACATCACAGGAGCCTATAGGCCAATAGATGTCCTAGCACCTTAGACTTCACCCTACATGAACCTACAAACCCCCATTGAACCGCACAGCAAGTGTGCTGACTGGCCCAGCTGTCACTTCTCCTTTACTTCTTTTGCTCTAGCCATTAAGTAGCTAGAGGTACACCTGACTGAAGGGAGATCTCTTTAGTGGAATGCTGAGAGCTGGGTCAGTAACCTCTCATTTACACTCCACTTGGGGCTCTGTATAGGGAAAGAGGGAGGGAGGCACTTGGGGAGGGGAGTGAGCCGCCTCTCCATAATTGGGAGCCTGTAGGCACGTGCCTATAGTGCCTTATGGTAAATCCGGCCCTGGTGTCAGAGGTGCAAGAAGGGGATGGGGAACTGTTTGTTAATGATCACTACTATTCAAAGTATCTATAGAAGTTATTATTACCCGCACAGGATCAATAGAGAGCTAATACTGAAGTTGAGGGAGGGCCCCTCTGGCCCAAGGGCCCCAATGCGGTCGCAACCTCTGCAACCCCTATTGCTACGCCCCTGATAGGGGATGCTCAGGTTGCAATTGTGCCTGGGCTCTGAGATTTGAGTGGCCCACATGGGGACCTCCTCCTGTTACTGCATACCTCCCAACTTTTTGAGACGAGAAAAAGAGACACTTAAGCCACTCCCCTGCCACACCCCTGGTCACACCCCCACCATGCTCCTAGTCATGCATATTATAAAGATTTCATGAGAAAAATGTGTTGTTTTATAATTCAAACCACACTGGTCCCTTCTATCCTGGTATATTTTCCTTCATAGTAACATTTTAAAATTAGTAATATATCAATTTAAAAAATTGGAATAAAGTTTAGAGTCAATCAAACACAATTTTAGTATAGAAATATATATATTTATATAGAAAGAAGGACAAAAACCTGAAAGAGGGACAAATGAGGGGGAAAGAGGGACAGGGCTCCCAAAAAGATGGACTGTCCCTCAGAAAGAGGGACAGTTGGGAGCTATGTTACTGCATTAGATCTTATGTTGTTCTAGGTTAGGGGGGTTTAGGGATGGACGTTATATAGATTGTTTGTGCTGGGGGGTTGGTTCAGGGCCATTTTACCGCAGCCTTCTGCAAGGGCAATGAAAGTCTATGGAGGAATTTACATTGCGTGCAGTGTGGTGCGCTACGCTAGAAGTACCCTATCTAACGCGAGCGCATACCTATATTGCCGTGCGGCTCCTGTGGCAACCTGGGGCGATATGTGGTGGACCGGAAGTCATGTCAGCCTATGGCGATGCTCGTGTTTTAAACGGGCCACCGCAGTTTTTTCACGTCCCGCATGCGCGGAAGGATATTTTAGCGATGTGCTTCCGCGCACGTCATCGATTCACCAGCAGGAAGTGAGTGCTAGAGAGCGTCACATCCTGTTTGGCCTGCTGCCAGACGGGGTTTACCGCATTGATACCTGTTTTTGGCTACCGCCAATCCGAAGTCTGAGACATCTAGGAGTTTTCAGAGTTGCACAAATGTTGATGGGTGTATTGGGAGTGACAAGTGAATTCAGCTGAATCTCACTGCCAAGATATAAATTACAAATGTAGTTATTATACTGTGAGGAAGCCGTCTGCACTAAAAAAAGACATTTCTTTTCCATTTGCCTAAACATCTCTACTGCAGCTGAACTTGATGGGAAATGAAAGCAAGGGATGTGACCCACTGCACACAGCACATTTCAAAAGTAATTGTAGCAATTTTTAAGTATACATATGGGCTAATTTAGACCGCGTTTTACAGTAATTTATCGGTAATTAACAAACTGTTTGGATTAGCAGAATTACAAGGATATGGCATTTCAAAATGCCTTAAATTAAGTTCACGTTGAAGACGCCGTAGTAAACAAGAATCTCAACTGGGTTTGCATTTAGGTTTCAATAGTTTTTATTTATTTATTTTTAAAGAAAAATAGTGCCAAGATGGCAACATATATATACATACAACATTGAGTATATACATTTATTGCTCAGCATCAATCCTGTGTACATCATGCCAACTGGCCACTAGTGTTGGGCGAACACCTGGATGTTCGGGCCGAACAGGCCGAACATGGGCCAGATGTTCGGCATGTTCGACCCGAACGCCGAACTCAATGGAAGTCAATGGGACCCCCGAACATGCCCATTTTGGGGGCCCTATGGGGTCGCAGGCATAAGGGGGGAGCATGCCCCGATCGCGGGGGGGGGGGGGGAATTCCCCCCACCCCTTCCGCTAGCGCTCCCCCCTCTGCCCGCTTCCCCATAAAAAAAGTTTAAGGCAAGTTAAATAGTACTTGGTGGCTGGCCTGGCACTGGCAGTGGAGTGAGGAGGAGGAGGAGTCCGAGTAGCAGAGTGACGCGTTGAGGCCGGGCAGCGGGCGGTTCAGCGGTAGTACCCTTTAGGTACTTCCGCCCTTTCTCTGACCTCACGTCCTCTACGTGATGACGCATACGAGGGTACGCGTGACGCGTACCCTCGTATGCAGAGGACGTGAGGTCAGAGAAAGGGCGGAAGTACCACAAGGGTACTACCGCTGAACCGCCCGCTGCCCGGCCTCAACGCGTCACTCTGCTACTCGGACTCCTCCTCCTCCTCACTCCACTGCCAGTGCCAGCCACCAAGTACTATTTAACTTGCCTTAAACTTTTGTATGGGGAAGCGGGCAGAGGGGGGAGCGCTAGCGGAGGGGGTGGGGGGAATTTCCGACCCCCCCCCCGCGATCGGGGCATGCTCCCCCCTTATGCCTGCGACCCCATAGGGGGGCCGTATTGCGGCATGTTCCGGCGAACAGGGCCCTGTTCGGCGGCCATTCAGTAGTTCGGGACGAACCCGAACTTAAAAGGCCGAACACCATCAGGTGTTCGGCTGAACTCGAACATCACCCGAACAGGGTGATGTTCTGCAGAACCCGAACAGTGGCGAACACTGTTCGCCCAACACTACTGGCCACAAGGTATACATTTTTACAATCTTATACAGTACATCATAAATGAAAAGTAACCACCATATTCAGTATATTAGATATACTGTAGGCAACACTTGGCTACTTACCCTTAAAAGGGTTTGATCTCAGAGTGGAGCTGGACCTCTGGGGAACTGGGGGATTCAAACCGCCCTGCTAAGTTCCCAGAGTAGCATCCATCATAAAGCAGCTTAAGCCAAGGCCAAGGATGTTCTTATATTGTGTGATTATTAGTATATGTATTAGTTGTTACCCCAAAACTATAACTTGCTGTTGATAATATAACAAACTATAACAATAAACACAGCTTATCTTAACTTAAAGAGGAACCATTGCGAAAATCTTAAAATTTAAAATTTCTCCTATGTTGCTGTCACTTACTCTAGGTAGTAGAAATCTGATATTACGACAGATTTTGGGCTAGTCCATCTCTCTAAAGGGGATTATCAGCATGGCCTTTATTCTTTATAAAGACATTCCCTGAAAATGATTAATACAAAGATGCTGGCCAGCCTCCCCTGCCTCCGACCCATCAGTCGAATACTGCTACTGGGGAGGGGGGGGGGGGGTGACAGCTCTTAAATGTGGGACTCGTGAGAAGAACAAGAAGGCTCTATAGGACCCAGATTCTTCCCCCTCCTTAGGTAAGTATCTGCTTTTTTTTAAAAAAAACTTCTTGATATTCACTTTAAAGAGAAACTGTAACCAAGGATTGAACTTGCTGATACCCCTTTTTCCATGAGAAATCTTTACCTTTTCCTAACGGATCATCAGGGGGCTCTGTATGGCTGATATTATGGTGAAACCCCTCCCACAGCATGATGTCAGGACCTAGGCCCTGACATCACACTGTGGGAGCCTTGTTGCATTGTGGGAAATAACAGCTGCTTCCAACTGCCAAAAAGCAGCTTCTCCTTCCCCAAACATCACCTGCCAGCAGTAAAGATGTTCCTATTCGATAAATTTCTGAATGTAAATCAGGGAGAGGAAAGATTTCTCAATTGGCAAATACTGACTAAATAATTTATAAATAATTATTGTAAAAATGAAGCACTTTGTTTCATTACGTTATTTTCACTGCAGTTCCTCTTTAAATAAATGTAAAGCTATATTGACTGTTCCCTCGAGGCATCTACTAGTAGCTAATACATAACTGACTTAAACTAAATAGTAAGATTAGAGAAAGTACAAAACAACATGACAGATAATAAGTTATTTCACTCTAGTTTAAAAGACAGATGACAAAACGATTACCCAGAAGACCTGTCATTCAAAACGGTCACTTTTACTGCAAAAAGGCCCATTAAACATTAATATAACTACACTGTTACTAACTGCAGCTTAAGATAATACCGTTTTATAGGCAATTATGGTTTTCAGTACTATAATTGTGATGTCACTTTGCACCTACCAACAAAACTGGATAGTACAGATTTACTTTCATGTTTAATCCGTCTATTGTACAAGCCAGTGTAGAATGGGGGAGGGGAAGGCAAGTGCCCCGAGCAGGACCTCGTCTATAAAACAGAGATCGGGATTATCTGCCGTTTCATGTATGCTGTATAGAAAGACTAGGATGTGAAAGGACTGGCACTAATACTGTAATGAAATCCCACTTCTCACAACCGCTCCAGTTTTATGAAGTGTAAAGTAAAAAGACCTCCATCAGGTCTTAAAAGTTAATGCTGCCAAATGTCATTACAGATATTAGCTGCACAGATCTGCAGATGCATGTAAAGCCGAGATACTGTGTTCAGGGCCAGATTTCTGGAAAGGCAAGGAAGGCCTGGGCCTTGGGCGGCTGCAGCTCAATGGGGCACCTGGACATGAAAGAGGGTATATTAAATATGAAAGAGAAGGCTGAAAATGGGGAACAAAACAGCATAAGGGAAAATGATGCTCAAGGGAGCTGTTCAGAAAAGAAAGTGACTGATGTACGTGGATGATACACATGGCACACGCGGCTGCACATAGAATGGGAGGGGCGCTGCTGCACAAGAAAGGGGAACCACAACTTACTTGGCCTAGGGGCACAAAAAGTATAAATCTGGTCTTGACTGTGTTACGTTTGATTCAGTAAAGTAGACATACTTACTGTCCTTAATCTACTGTATGTATGGACACATTGATCGGCCCAGGGCTGAGTTTAGATCTAGGCACACTAGGCACGAGCCTAGAGGCGCCAATGTGCTGGGAAGTGGCTGTCCCTGCACTCGCCATCCTGGAGCCGCGCTGATATCACTGCCCCTGGAACATAGAGAGCTGGATGGGCAGGCCTAATGGGCGAGGTGATGGCTGGCCTGGCCAGGGGACATGGCGGAATGTCAGACTATTGTCCGAATGATGGATCAGCACATAATCGGCAGTTTGAACAGTATGCAATGATCCCAAAAGACAGCGACCTGGATCGGGTGTTGGCCATAGGGACCTATATAAACCTGGCGGATCCACAAAGCCAACTATCTGAAAGGACATCTGATGTGCAAGGTAATGTCCAAGTAAGTTATCCTATGGCTCAAGTGGGTGATGCTACAGTTCCCTCACAGCAAGTGTGATCACTATCTCCAACCCCCAAGTGCAGTCCTAGCGCTGGTAAACTGCTACACCAGACTTCTGGGCCTCCCTTAATGGGCACCCGAGGTGAAAATAAACTAATGACATAAACAATTGTATCTATCATCCTTCTCTTAAAAATGGCAGTTTTATTTTATGTTGAAATCTACTTTTTAAGTTTTTACTGTTTTATTGTTTTCACTCAATGACACATTCATTGAAGTATGCCAGAGCTAAAATCTATGAACGATTTATCCTTTTTATCTCTTTCCTGCTCTCAGAAGCCATTTTCTGCTAGGAAAGTGTTTTATAGTTGTCATTTCTTATCAGTGAGGGTCACTCTGTAGTCTGACTCAGTCCTGACTCTTACATACCTGATGTTTAACTCTTACAGTCAGAGAAAAAAAGGAACACTGTATAGTTATTTGTGTGCTTGGCACTGTACATACCCGTGTCTATCTTATCATGTCACATGTCACCTCGGGTATCCTTTAATAGTTATGCTATTGAGTACAAGCATTGGTGCATAATACAGAGGTAGTATACAACAGACTTGTGATGGTAACTTACACAAGCAGTGTATGAAACAACCTGCAGAAATAGCAAGAAACAATAAGGGAGAGAGACCTTACTCTACACTCTTCATGCCTCTCAGGCACTGTTTACTGGAATAGAGAATAAAAGACGGCAGATGTGGCCCGTGAGCAGATGGGCTCATGTATATATGCAGAGATCTATTGGAAAATCAATGTTAGGCCAATAACAGATCATTCCCTATTCTAAGAAGAAAAGGGATAAATGTGCCATTCAGTGATTGAATCAACTTACAAGTTAAAAGGAACCAGAAGGGAGAGGAATATGGAGGCTGCCATCTTCATTCCTTTATAAACAATGTTTGGCTGTCATGCTGAGCGTTTAGCTTTGATTTAGATAAGTTACACATCCACCCCACCCAGCCCCCCACCACCTCCTTAAAGAGAATCTGTAAGAAAACAACATGCCCTTATGGGGTACTTACCTGGGAGATTTCCCCCGTCCTCCTCCATACCTCCGTTCCAGCGCTGTCCGCTGCTGAAGATCCACTGGTGCTCCAGCCGCAGGGGGAACCAATCTGAGGCCAAAAGTAAAGCCGCTACTGCGCCTATGCGAGGCTTACACAAAATTGTTATTTATGATCCTGAAGCCTAGCACCGATTTTTGATGGCTGACAGACAGGGCCGGATTTACCGTAAGGAACTGTAGGCACATGCCTACAGGCGCCTGATGAAAGAAAGGCAGCACCCTCCCCAACACCTCCCTCCCTCCTTCCCTGTGCAGAGTCCTGATGAGAGTGTAAATGAGAGGTCACTCACCCAGCTCTCCTCATCCCACTGATGAGATCTCCCTTCAGGCAGGTGCACCTCTAGCTAATTAATACTGAGGGTACCTCTGGCTACCTAATACTATGGGGCACCTGTAGCTACCTATAACGGACAAGGGAAATAAGGGAGAAATGACAGTTGGGCCAATCAGCACACTGGTGGTGCGGTTCGGTGGCGGTTTGTAGGTTCACGTAGGACGAAGTCTAGGGTGCCAGGACATCTGTGCCTATAGGCTCCTGTGAGGTAAATCCGGGCCTGCTGACAGTGCTGGAATGGAGGGACGGAGGAGTACAAGGGAATCCTCATTAGGATCCACAGGCTCCTCCTCCCAAGGTAAGTACCCCCCAGGGGCACTTTTTTCTTACAGATTCTCTTTAACTCTCCCAGCCGAGCACTAATTCTGTAGCTCTACCTAGTGGGTCCCTCCCGTTTAGACTGTAAGCCTTTGGCAGGGTCCAGCCCAGTGTATCCTTCTTGATCTTGCGACCTCGCTAATGACATGGACTAACTCAGACTTGAATTTCTGGGTCTCTGTAACCAGCTCCCAAATTGTATGATCATACATCTTATACCGTTTGCATGTATAACCTTGTGCTACGTTGTATAACCTTGTGCTACCTCTTTATCTGTCACACCCCTTGTTAACATTGTATGTATCCCTGTTTATTGTCCAGCACTGCGTAATACTGTATGTCGACGCTTAATAAATACAATATATAACATTACGTTACCTGGTCAAGAGCCCTGATACTGACCATTTCCTGAACCAATTCTACCACTGCCATAGGCTGCAGTATCGAGATTCAGTCTGTGCCTTTCCCCTCCAGTTTTAACGGAAGGATGATGCAATCCAAGCATCAGCCACAGCACCGCCCACACAGCCTAAAACTAACTCTTAATACGGTAATTCTGGTCATGTGATCAAGATTCCAAAATGGGATTTGTAGATAGACGAACCTCATTTCACACAATAAAATAACAATGGGCGCTCTGGTGACTAAACCGTTAGATGATTATTTGACATCTGTGCCTGGAGATAAGTTATAATCTTTATTTGATAGCTTTCAGGTCTTGGTGTTGTTTTCACATGGTGCACGACATGATTGAGTTTGTATGCTCTTCCTGTCTTTGTGTGGGTTTCCTACAGGTGCACAGATTTCCTCCTGCAAGGTAAGAGGTTAACAGACCCTCCCAATAGAATTGGCCCATTGTCCGTGTGTCACGGTGATAGGAACATTAGACTGCGAGCTTCTTCGGGGGCATAGACAGATGTTAGTGATTTAACGTTCTCTGTAAAATCCTGCAGGAAAAAAAAAGAAATGAGTTATTAGCTGGTTAAATAAATGAAACCAACATTTACACTATAATATCCTGAAAAGGTCCCAGGACAGCAATGTTTAATAGCTCCAGCTTGGCATCGACAAAGCTTTACAAAAACAGGAAAATGCTGCTCACACTGGAATGGGCCTCTGAGCCTTTCTGTGCGTTTCATGTCCAGATTGGCCTTTTCCTCCGGACAATGATTCATGAAACTTTCTCACTCACAGTCTGTATTACATAACTGTTAGCTATTCTAAAAACAAACCAAAAGGTCCAAGTTTTTAAAGTATATCTGCCAACCATACACAGCGGAGGAGTTATTCTGACACTGGGACTGTCGACTCATTAGGCATGAGCAATGCATGTGTTTCTCTCTGGTCACCAGAATGTGTGAACAGTGACAGCCGGCTAACAAAGAATGGGCTTTCTCAGATCTTTGGATATATTTTAAAGTATTTTAACTCTAACACAACCTGTATGATATTGGAGAGACCGCAGACACAGTCTACTGCAATGACTGACACAGTGAGGAACATAAATATTTGAATATACTGCAATTTTGCAAGTTCTACCACTTAGAAATCATGTAGGGGTCTGAAATTTACATTGTAGATGCATTCTCACTGTGAGAGACAGCATTTAAAAAAAAAAAATTAAATAATGTATTTGTATTGCAATGCTGCACATAATTATTTGAACACCTGAGAAAATAAGTGTTGATACACTGAACTGAGTGTAGAGAAGCCTTTGTTGGCAATTACAAAGCTCAAACATTACCTGTAGTTCTTGACCAGGTTTGCACACACTGCAATAGGGATTTTGGCCCACTCCTCCACACAGATGTCCTCTACATCTGTGAGGATTTCGAGGCTGTCGCTGAACAACATGGAGTTTCAGCTCCCTACAAAGATGTTCTATTGGATTTAGGCCTGGAGACTGGCTAGGCCACTCCAGAATCTTGATATGCTTCTTACGGAGCCACTCCTTGGTTGCACTGGCTGTGTGCTACGGGTCATTGTCATGTTGGAAGACCCAGCCACGACCCATCTTCAATGCTCTGACTGAATTCGGAAGGAGGTGGTTCCTCAAAATCTCACAATACATGGCTCCATTCATCCTCTACTTAATACAATGCAGTCATCCTGTCCCCTTCGTAGAAAACCAACCCCAAAGCATGATGTTATTACCCTCATGCTTCACAGTAGGGATGGTGCTCTTGGGGTGCAACTCATCCTTTTTCCTCCAAACACGACGAGTGATATTTAGACCAAATAGTTCTACTTTGGTCTCATCTGACCACATGACTTTCTCCTATGCCTCCACTAGATCATCCAGATGGTCATTGGTAAACTTCAGACGGCCCTGGACATGTGATGACTTGAGCAGCGGAACCATCCGCCCGCGAAATGCATGATTTGAAACCATTATGGCGTAGTTTTCTACCAATAGTGACCTTTGAAACTGTGGTCCCAGCTCTCTTCATGTCATTGACAGCGCTGCGTAATATATTGACGCTTTATAAATACAATAAATGCATAAAATAAATAAATTGACAAGCTCCTCCCTTGTAGTTCTGGGCTAATTCCTCACCTTTCTTATCATCAGTGATACCCCACGAGGTGAGATCTTGCATGGAGCCCCAGTCTGAGGGAGACTGACAGTCATCTTTAGCCTCTTACATTTTCTAACAATTGCTTCAACAGTTAATCTATTTTCACCAAGCTGCTTGGCAATTGCCCCGTAGCCTTGTGGAGGTCCAGAATTGTGTCTCTGGTATCTTTTGACAGCTCTTTCGTCTTGCCCATGGTAGTAGGTGGAGTCTGACTAACTGTGGCGCAGATAGGTGTCTTTAAAGAGCTCAGACAGGTGCTACTCATTTAGAAGGACGGTAAATTCTTAAAAAAATCATACAAGGTGATTTCAGGAATTTTTTTCATAAATGCTGTCTCTCGCAGTGGGAATGCACCTACAATGTGAATGTCAGACCCCTCCATGATTTGTAAGTGGGAGATTTACAAAATCGCAGGGTGTTCAAATACTTATGTTCCTTACTGTATATTTTTTTATAAGCAGGAACTGGTAGATAACAGAATCTTGATATTTAAAGTGCTGTCTAGAGTTTTCAGTTCATTATGCAAAGCAAATCTTCTCCTTGGTTGCTCAGCAACCAGAGTGGTGATGATGGGATGTTGGCAGAAATGGATAAAAAAGGCATGGGGCCCTAGGCAAGGTAGTATATTTGGGGCCTCCTTGTGGTCCTCTTGGTAAGCTGAAGTGGAGAGGTAAAAGAAGGGGGCTGGTGGACCTCTTGACACCCACTAGGCTCTAGGCACCTATCAGGGGCGTAACTAGGTCCCCCCGGGCCCCCCTGCAGAAATCCTGAGCGGGCCCCCCTGCAGAAATTCTGAACGGCTCTCCCCTATGCGCTCCCCTCCAGCATCAATACCATTGTGTGAGCAATGGCGGGCAGCGGCAGCTACATACCTTATGTTTCTCCCTCTAGTGTCTGATGCGACTTCCTGTTTATACAGGAAGTCACGTCAGAGGCTAGAGAAAGAGGAACGTCCTCACTGGAGTGCACGGAAGGTATGTAGCTGCCACTGCTCGCCGCTGCTCACACAATGGTATTGATGCTGGCGGGGAGAGCCCTAGGTAAGGGAGGGGGAGACCGTCCCCCCTCCTCGCCATATGCGGCCATGGCTTTCCCCTCATGCTGCGACCCCTCCAGCCCCCCAAAACGGACCAGAGCGCCCCCCCCCCGCGCGAGGGCAGGGGCTGAAGGGCCTATTGTTATGCCAGTGCACCTATCTAGATTTCCTGGTGGATTATCCTGTTCTGGATGTTGGAGCTCCAGAATGGCAGGGGAGAGTCTTTAGCCCTTCCATAGGGCCAAACTGGGAAATTGCCAAGTGCCCCAAGCTCACTAAGGGTCCCTAAGTAAGGTATTGCAGAGGTCACAGCAAATGTACTGTCAGTACGGTAATATATAAGGGGCCTCTAGTAAGTTGTTCCTGGTGGGCCAAAAGTCAATCTGCACAAAACATTACGCCCAAAACAATGATTGCCATTCTAATTGCATTTCCTGCAGTGGATGCAGGAAAGGCAACCACTGTATGTAGTGGCTGGATAATGTAATGGTTAAGGGCTCTCAGGGTTCGAATCTTGGCTCTCCCTGTTCAGTAAGCCAGCATCTATTCAGTGAGGAGATCTTGGGCAAAACTCCCTTAACACTGCTACTGCCTATAGAATGCGCCCTAGTGGCTGCAACTCTGGCGCGTTGAGTCCGCCAGGAGAAAAGCGCAATAAACAGTAAATGTTCTGTGTCTTGTCTTGTTTAATTATAGAACTTTCAGTTGCCTAGTACTGCACTGGGATTAAAGCATACATGACACAAAGCAATGCTACCTTAGATAAGCACAGCGTTATGTTCATGCTGAAGTCACATGATTCTTTGCGGTGTCCATATGGCAGTGATCAAACTGCAGCGATCGGCAGCAATGTGCGGAAATCGGAAAAACACAGAGCATGCATGGCTTTTCCATGATTTTGTAGTGATCAAATGTTACAAAAATTGTGACGATTGCTCAAAAATCATGTTGTTGTTCAGTTAAAAAAAAATAAAAAAAATTTGCTAGCGTTTTGCGATATCCAGTGTGAATGGGGCCTTAAAGGGAGTCTGAAGTAAGCTTTAAAATAAAAAAAACAGGTACTCACCAAAGGAGAAGGGAGGGTCCTATAGAGCCTTCCCGCTCTCCTGCCGGTGTCCTCGTTCCCCCGCAGGCTGCTCCTTTCGAATATCCCGCCGCGGGAGACTTCGGCGATCTTAGTAAGCACTCCCAAAGACTGGCGGCTCTGTACTGCGCATGCACGAGTGCAGAAGAGAGAGTGCTCAAGCATGCGCAGTACAGAGCGGCCTGTCTTCGCAAGCCTGAGTGCTTCCGAAGATTGCCGAAGTCTCCCCAACCCAGAAGATAGAAGCCACAACCAATCGGTCGTGGACTGCTAATGGAGGAGCCTACGGGGGAACGCAGAGACCGGCAGGAGAATAAGAAGGCTCTATAGAACCCAGAGCCTCCTCTCTCCTTAGGTGAGTATTTGTTTTTTTTTTTTTTTAAATTGCTTCAGTGTCCCTTTAATGCCAGGCAAGAAAACGATGACACACTAAAAGGTAATACACAGAAACCTGTGGAAATCCCAAAAACTTGGTCCACATTTGTGACCTCTTCCATCATCAGGTGTCTCAGAGTAATGGACAAATGCACTATGTTTATAGAAAGGGACTTGTTCAACCAGCTGGACCCGTGTGCATCGGCTATTCTGTTGATGTTTTGTGCCAATCCATGTTGTTTTAGTTAATGCTGGATATGGACCATTTCACAGCAAGGTCTCCTCACATGCTCCCGATATTCTATTACACAAACATCAAGACCAGACATACAACTACAGGTAAAACAGCATTTTCAATACATTCTAAACATACCACCTGTGATGCCGTGACATGACAGATGAAAACAGCTTCTGTGGAAAAGCAAACATCGACTATCTCAAGAGGAATTCGGAATACAACGGCCTTTGTCTTGGCTCAGCTCCCACCCATTGCGCAATTCTCATCTCAATTTGAAATGTAAAAAAAATGCTGTAATAGACCTTCATTTTATGGCACAAAAGTTATTGTTATTATTATTTAGTATTTATACAGTGCTGACATGTTCTGCAGCGCTGTACAGAGTATATAGTGTAGTGGGCAGCAGGGCGGCGTAGTGGATGACACTCTTGCCTTGCAGCGCTGGGTCCCTGGTTTGAATCCCAGCCAGGGTATTAGCTGCAAGAAGTTTGTATGTTCTCCCCGTGTCTTTGTGGGTTTCCTCTGGGCACTGCAGTTTCCTCCCACATCCCAAAAACATACAGATAAGTTAATTGGATTCCCCCTAAATTGGACCTAGAATATGCTACATACACTACACGATACATACATAGACCTATGACTATGGTTTGGATTAGATTGTGAGCTCCTCTGCGGGATCGTTAAAGTGGACCTCCAGACTAAAAATATACTCAGCAGCACTGAAAAGGCTTGGTGTTTCTTTAACAGTTTCACAGCATCAGAACTTTGTTTTTCTTATCCAAGCCTCATTTTTAGCTGCGCAGAAGAAAACTGCCCGGGCATTTTCTCCCTGATACTGAGCAAAGCATGATGGGATTTCTGATGTTGTTGTTCTCCTTCTGCTGTTTTGGTGCAATTTTTTTTTAAATTTTGGGTGTGAGATTTGAGGCCTAGCGTGCGCAGCTGTGAGGGGTGATCAGGACACAGGACAGTTGGAACTGTGTCTTATGCTCCCTGTCACCTCCTTTCAACCAAAAAGATGGCTGCCCCATGAAAAAGATGGCTGCCCCCTGAAATCACAAACATTTTCCTGGTCTTTTAAAACAGGGTGGGTAAGAAATTATATTACTTATCTATTTTAATTAGCATAACTAATGTAACTTAATGACAGTATGTTTGTTTAGGCTGAAGTTCCCCTTTAAGTGACAAAACAATATACTCTATACAGTGTTGTGGAAGTGAACTGTCCCTCAGAGGGGCTCACAATATAATCCCTACTATCGTCATATGTCCATCACAGTCAAGGGCCAATTTAGAGGGAAGCCAGTTGACTTACAAGTATGTTTTTGGGATGTGGGAGGAAACTGGAGTGCCCAGAGGAAACCAATGCAGAAAAGGGGAAAACATACAAACTCCTTGCAGATAGTGCCCAGGCTGGGATTCAAACCAGGGACCCAGCGCTGCAAGGTGAGCGCTATCCACTATCCTAACGTGCTGCTGTGAAACGATTATTGCGCTTCCTTTCCTTCCTCACCTTGCTTGGCTATTAGGCCTACACCAACCCATAATGGATGTGCAAGGTTTAATGGGATATTGTTCACATGCTTGTTACTGTTGCAATTAGTAACATTTTAAAAAAAAATTCTTCAGTCAGATCAATGCGTGCTGCAGTTGTGAGTTGGCTCCTCGCCACATTTTGCAATCTCACAATTCAACATTAAAGCATCATTTTATTTGCTGAACAAAACACAAACAGCAACATTTGTAAAACACTTTCTCCTACAGGACACAATGCTCATAGGTTTGTCTCAGACCAGTAATTAGTTGTAAGGTGGATTGCACTACAGAGGAAAAGGCTATCAGCCGCATGCAATCACTTTTCTACTTCTTTTTAATATACGGTAACTTTTTAGCACTCTGCAAATCCAGTCAAGGCTGGAGTTATAGTTTTTAGCCCCTTAGCCAAATTTTGTTTTGCTGCCCTTCCATGTGCAGCATTGCCCCTCCCATTTCATGTGCAGCATTGCCCCTCCCATTTCATTTGCAGCATTGCCCATCCCATTCCATGTGCAGCATTGTTGCCCCTCCCATTCCATGTGCAGCATTGCCCCTCCTATTCCACGTGCGGCACTGCTCCTCCCATTCCATGTGTGGCATTGCCCCTCCCTTTCCATGAGTGGCATTGCTCCTCCCATTCCATGTGCAGCATTGCCCCTCCCAGTCCATGTACAGTATTGCCCCTCCCATTACATGTGCAGCCCCCTCTATCATGTGTTCCATTCATGTCCAGTCTCCCCTCTTTTTTATATTTAGCTTCCTTGGGTGGAAAATTTTCCTTTAGCACATGTTTCTCCCCATTTGTAGCCTCCAAATTCCATTTGCAACCAAGTCTTCCATATGCAACAACCACTTCTTCATCTCCAGCTGCCCCCAAAGGCAACAGCCAACTATGGCCTTGATTGTAATCCCCACAGCAGGTACCTCTCGCTCACCCTTCCCCCTCTCTTTCCATAGAATACAACAAGGTACCGAGCAGTATGTCTGCATAGAGTTCATTTCCAGAATATTCTCACAACAATCTTTGTGGGTGGCATTTAGTGAAAGTGTGTACATAGCTAATTTCCAACCTCACCTCTGCCCTGCCTTGTGCTTAACCCTGACCTCACCCTCCTTCACATGCCTTACTTCTACTTGTTTTGCACAGGTGACCCATTTTCACAAAAGAGCAGCACAGAATTGCATTCATGAGAGAAAAGCATACATACTGTTAGCAGCATAGCAAAAGGGGATTCAGAGGTTGCAGCTACAGTGGGGTCCTAGGAGCAGCAGTAACCCTGTGTGATCACTCCCAATAGAAACCTGTAGCCAGTCTACACTGCGAGCAGCAACACCTGATTACTGCTGCTTGGCCAACAAGTGGATTTCCTCAGCTTTCCCACCTACAAGCCCGATACTGGTCCTTGTCATGGGGACCCACAATGTAAGTTGAAGTTACTGCTATTGTTTTCACTTCTTTTTACATAAGCTTGGAGACTACTATTAAAAGTTATCGTTATAGAGTTAATCACTCTCTGTTTTTGACTTTGATGGTCGCCAGTTTATTGCGCACTGGTGGCTTCAGAAGTTCTGTATGTGATCAATTAATTCTCCTGAGCAAGCGCTGAGGTTAAAAGGATACAGTTTAATTTACCTGGGTCTTCTAATAGCCTGAATGTGTGGTCCCGGTCCGCGCACCACCTGATTCTGCTCCCATGGATGGGAGCATTTGCACAGGCGCAGAACATAAAAATTGTTACTGTGCATGCGCAGATGGCTCCCGTTCACACAGAAGTGGCCGAGGAGGCGTGGGGTCTGGGGCCACACATGCGCAGTAGCCCGGAGGGGAAGGGCCCGGAAAAGCATTGCTGTCCAACGGAGCAGTATGGAAATTAAGGCAAAAGACAAGGTGAACTTTGTGGGGGCTAGAAGAAGCCTCAGGTAAGTAAAACTGGCGTATTTTATTAACTTTAGATACCCTTTATCAAACCATTTCATTTTCCCCTGATTACAACTCTCTTACATAATGGCTTTGGCAGGGCCGGATTTACCATAAGACACTGTAGGCACATGCCTACAGGCGCCTGATGGTGGAAAAGCCTCTCACTCCCTTCCTCGAGCACCTCCCTCCCTCCTTCCCTAGGCAGAGTCCTGATGAGATTGTAAATGAGAGGTTAGCTCTAGCTACCTTATACTTGGGGGCACCTCTAGCTACTTAAAGGGACTCCGAGCTCAAACTAGAATAGAAAATGGTACTCACCTGGGGATTTCTGCAGCCCAGTGTAGGTCTGGAGGTCCCACGCCGGCGTTCTGGCTCCTCTCCCAAGGGCTGGCCAAAAATGGCCAGCCCTTGGGAGAGGAGCCAGGACGCCGGCGTGGGACCTCCAGACCTACACTGGGCTGCAGAAAGCCCCAGATGAGTACCATTTTCTATTCTAGTTTGAGCTTGGAGTCCCTTTAATACCGAGGGTACTTCTGGCTACCTAATACTAAGAGGCACTTGTAGCTACCTATTATGGGCAAGGGAAGTAAGGGAGAAGTGACAGCTGGGACAGCCAGCCAGTGGCGTACCTAGGGCATTTGACACCCGGTGCTAGGTATTGAAAGACATCCCCCCACCCACGGTCCACAAAAAATGGGCGTGGCTATGACCGGATGGGGCGGAGCTAATTTAAAAGTGCACCCAAGTTTTAGTCAACCTTTCTCCAGAAAATTCACATCATTGCGCAGCTTTTCTCCAGAAAATACACAAAATGTCAGAAGCTTTCAACATAAAATACACGTAATGCGAGAACATTTCACCAGACATTACACGTTATGTGAGCAGATTTCACAAGAAAATACATTCAATCATGTCGGCAGATTTGACCAGAAAAAAATCATTCAATCTTGCGGTAGATTTGACCAGAACATACACAATGTCAGCACCAGATTTCACCACAAAATACACAATATCGGTAGTTAAACTGACCACAAAATACACAATGACGGTAGTTAAACTGACCACAAAATACACAATGACGGTAGTTAAACTGACCACAAAATACACAATGACGGTAGTTAAACTGACCACAAAATACACAATGACGGTAGTTAAACTGACCACAAAATACACAATGTCGGCAGTTAATCTGACCACAAAATACACAATGTCGGTAGCAGATCTGACCACAAAATACACAATATCGGTAGCAGATTTGAGTGTTGGCAAGCTGATAGCCTGGTGGGTAGGTGGTTAAGGGTGAGCAGCCTGATTGCCTAGTGGGTAGGTGGGCAGCCTGCTGGGTAGCAGTGGTGGGTAGGGGGGCAGCAGTGGTGGGTAGGTGGGCAGCCTGCTGAGTAGCCTGGTGGGTAGGTGGGCAGCAGTGGTGGGTAGGTGGGTAGCATGGTGGGTAGCCTGGTGGGTAGGGGGGCAGCAGTGGTGGGTAGGTGGGCAGCCTGCTGGGTAGCAGTGGTGGGTAGGTGGGCAGCCTGCTGGGTAGCAGTGGTGGGTAGGTGGGCAGCAGTGGTGGGTAGGTGGGCAGCCTGCTGGGTAGCCTGGTGGGTAGGTGGGCAGCCTGCTGGGTAGCAGTGGTGGGTAGGTGGGCAGCAGTGGTGGGTAGGTGGGCAGCCTGCTGGGTAGCCTGGTGGGTAGGTGGGCAGCCTGCTGGGTAGCCTGGTGGGTAGGTGGGCAGCAGTGGTGGGTAGGTGGGCAGCAGTGGTGCGTAGGTGGGTAGCAGTGGTGGGTAGGTGGGCAGCAGTGGTGGGTAGCCTGGTGGGTAGATGGGCAGTCTGCTGGGTAGCCTGGTGGGTAGGAGGGCAGCAGTGGTGGGTAGGTGGGCTGCAGCGGTGGGTAGGTGGGCAGCAGCGGTGGGTAGGTGGGCAGCAGCGGTGGGTAGGTGGGCAGCAGTGGTGGGTAGCCTGGTGGGTAGGTGGGCAGCCTGCTGGGTAGCCTGGTGGGTAGGTGGGCAGCAGTGGTGGGTAGCCTGGTGGGTAGGTGGGCAGCAGTGGTGGGTAGGTGGGCAGCAGTGGTGGGTAGGTGGGCAGCAGTGGTGGGTAGGTGGGCAGCAGTGGTGGGTAGCCTGCTGGGTAGGTAGGCAGCAGTGGTGGGTAGATGGGCAGCCTGCTGGGTAGCCTGGTGGGTAGGTGGGCAGCAGTGGTGGGTAGGTGGGCAGCAGTGGTGGGTAGCCTGCTGGGTAGCCTGCTGGGTAGGTGGGCAGCAGTGGTGGGTAGGTGGGCAGCAGCGGTGGGTAGCCTGCTGGGTAGCCTGGTGGGTAGGTGGGCAGCAGCAGTGGGTAGCCTGGTGGGTAGGTGGGCAGCAGTGGTGGGTAGGTGGGCAGCAGCGGTGGGTAGGTGGGCAGCAGCGGTGGGTAGGTGGTGGGCAGCAGCGGTGGGTAGGTGGGCAGCAGCGGTGGGTGGCTGGGCCGGTGCACCTGTAAAAGAAAAAAAAACCATTCACTTACCTGCAGATGAAACCTCTCTTCCGAATCCCAGGCAGCCTCCGCAGCTCCTCTTGAATGTCCCGCGCCGTCTCCTGCTTCGTCATCAGTGCAGGGCTACGGGAAGATGGCCACCGAAGCCCGCACTGGAGACAAAAATAGACGGCAAGATGGCGTCGGCGGCAGTCTTGCCGTCTATTTTTGTCACCAGTGCGGGCTTCGGCGGCCATCTTCCCGTAGCCCTGCTCGGGTAAACTGAGGGCGGCTATCAGCCGCCCTGTCAGTGCCCGTTCTGCCCTTGGAGGGGAAGCGCCGAAGGAGGGGACCCAGGTGAGGGAGATGTGGGGGGGTATTTCCCCCCTCCCCGCCGACGCTGCCACCCCTCCTTCAGCGCTGCTTCCCCTCCTGTGTCATCAAGGCTTCTGGGGAGGCCTTGATGACACCCCCCCTGGAGCTGACACCCGGAGCGGAGCGCTCCTGGCCGCCCCATGGTAGGGACGCCACTGCAGCCAGCACACTTGCGGTGCAGTTTGGTGGAAGCTTGTAGGTTCATGGAGCATGAAGTCTAAGGTGCCAGGACATCTGTGCCTATAGGTTCCTGTGAGGTATATCCGGGCCTGGGCTTTGACGGTCTTCATCAGGTGATTACTACAAGCAGAGTATATCATAAAATAAAGGAAAGATTAAAAGGATATTTGTTGTCCTTTACAACCAATCAGATTCTGCTGAAACCTTTTTATTGCCCTTGCGGTACTTTTTATGTATTCTACTGTGTGAGGACCATTATGTTTGACGAGGTTGCCGCTCATTTCTGTCCACCCAATGCAGTGTTTTAAAACATAAAAAGCAATGGGACAAAGTAACTGTTCAATATGAAGATACGAACAGCCCACAAAATAACCAATGTTGCCTGCAAAAATGATTCTGGTACAATAAAAGAGATGATAACAAAGGTAATGGGAGGGGAAGCAATTGATGTGCCAGGCCTGTGAACTCCTGCTACCCACTCTCCTAGCCATAGGTTACAACTGATAAATTTGGCAATAAAATTTCTACAAGCCGGAAATGCACTCCAATTCTTTCCAGTTTACTGTCTTCAAATAAGAATCTGGATCCTATCAGCAGCGTGCTTATCTATTGCACAACCTGTATTTATGTCATGACAATATCTGCAGATGTCTAAAGGTCATGTGAAGCAGTGATCATGCATTAATCTGCTGTGCCCTGTGTTTACCAATAATTAGCTTACTTCACAAGACGGTGGAATGTTGCAACTGTTCTCTAAACCCAGAAACAGAAGTTTCAAAAGGGACGTTTGTAGGCAGCCGTGAAAACCTGGCTTTTAAAGCCTTGACAGACCAGAGTTTCGCTATCAAACATTTCATTGGCTGCATTAGGAACACAGCAGCTATCAACCTGCATTCACCAAGTGCTCCAACACACATATATACTGTAGATAACCAGACCCCACAACAAAGCGTTATAAACATTAGTTGGAGTTGCCGTAAAAAACAGAAGATTATTCTAGTGTTCACACATATACAGGTAACCAGACAAAAAACAAAAAGTTTATTCCAGTGTTAAAAACAACAAGAGCATAGACACTCAAATTGTGGGTCCTGTGCAACACATAAATCAAAAGCATGTGTAATGGCACACAAGGTGCAATCAAGGTCAATCACACAGGAGTAGGGCCCACTCTTCAATCCCGACCGGTTTCGGCTTTCACCATCAACAGGGGTGCTACCGGTTTTGCAACCCTGATGATGAAACGCTTAAACCGGTCGGGATTGGCGAGTGGGCTCGACTGCTGTGTGATTGACCTTGATTGCACCTCGTGTGCCATTACATGCGCTTTTGATTTACACTAACACATTACATTAACACTGTCTGGAATAAACTTCTGTTTTTTTTTATTGCAACCCCAACCGATATTTATACTGCTTTGTTGTGAGGTCTGGTTACCTGTATATGTGTGTTTGAGCACTGGGTGACTGCAAGTTGATACATGCTGTCAGCGGCCAGGGTTGATGACAAATTTTTGATTTGCCTACGTGTGGAGTAGGATCTCTGCCTGCAACATAGCACTAACTGTACTGGAAGAGGAGGAGCACTTGTATTATTTGTCTGCAATTTCTGCATTAGGAACACGCTTCATGTTTGGGTTGTCTGGTGGGTTTAGATACTGAGATCCTTCAAGCTTGTAAGCCTTCTCCACTTTTATTTGTCAGACCCCAACTGTAAAATAGGTGCAGCTCATGTGCACAAATGGGTAGAGCAAAGTCATCACTAAGTACGAGCAGGTATCGTAAAGTTTTAATTATCACCGGAAGTTATTCAACTCTTTTAAGAAATCACTGGAGTATAACAGTCAACAGGCAGACCTGGCCCGGTGTTTTAAAAATAACTTCTATTAGTAGTGAGAGTTTACAACCCTAAACTGGGTCAAATGGACCCTAGCAAGGGTTGCTCAATGAGTATTGATTGAATTAGCAGTTTGTGAATGAACTTGCATGCACACACCCTTAGCAAGGGGACTATATCTGGGGGCCGCCAGTTAGACAGCCCTGGTCTAGATATTTAAAGGATACCCGAGGTGACATGTGACATGATGAGATAGACATGTGTATGTACAGTGTCCAGCACACAAGTAACTATGCTGGGTTCCTTTTTTTTTCTCTGCCTGAAAGAGTTAAATATCAGGTATGTAAGTGGCAGTTCCTGTCTGAGTCAGGACTGAGTCGGACTACAGTGTGGCCCTCACTGATAAGAAATTCCAACTATAAAACACTTTCCTAGCAGAAAATGGCTTCTGAGAGCAGGAGAGATATAAAAACTTTAAATAGTTCATAGATTGTAGCTCTGGCATACTACAATGAATGTGTCATTGAGTAAAAACAATAAAACAGTAAAAACTTAAAAAGTAAATTTAAATATAAAATAAAACCGTGGAATATCTTAAAAAGTCATTTTTAGGAGAAGGAAGATAGACCCAATTGTTTATTTTATTAGTTTATTTTCACCTCGGGTGTCCTTTAAGGATTGTCATTTTCAAAACTATATACTACCTTTCCTGTTAAAACCATCCTGTTTTCTTTTAAAACAGATGATAGGGACTACTCCTGCTTCTGCTGACTTCTGACCAACCTCATTCAAAAAAACTTGTGATCCTTCTCAGAATGTGCTGTAATAATATTATTTTACTCTGTATGGCTAATACTGTCCTCAAGAGCCTTACAATGCTTGGTGCGCAGCTGTGTCACAGCAGTGCCGGTCATTTTAAATCTAATTGGTTAAAAATTATTATGTACAGCATGAAATGACTCTCAATGATGATCTGTATGTGAGAGACAGAGGTTGGGTATCAAATAGAAAGTATGACACAACAGGGCAATGACAGCTTGAATAAACTACATTAAATGACGGCATGTATTGTATAAACAATGACTGCTTGTGCATTAGGTAGACTGACTGCAAGTACAGTATTTAGAAAATGACTCCATGTACAGGTGTGGATATAATAACACATCTTGCTAAACATTGAATTTCAAGGCAAGATGGGAGGGAGCACCCCAATGGTGATACAATGTGCAGTGAGTAGAGGTCAGTAATAGGAACAGTTTTAGCTCTTGATAAGAGGCTACATTTTTTATTGTTAGACACCAATAGAAAGACAATGCATTTCACGGAACCTGCCCACTTCCTTGGGTCAATACGAGACAGTGTCTGAGCTGTGTATCTTTGTTTCAGAGCGCCAAATGACACTGTCTTGTATTGACCTGAGGAAGTGGGCATATCCTGTGAAACGCGTTGTCTTTTTATTGGTGTCTAACAATAAAAATCTTAACCTTTTATCACAAGGTAAGTCTGTTCCTACTACTTACCTCCACTCACTGCACATTGTATCACAGTTGGGGCGCCTCCTCCCATCTTCCGTTGTCTCCTACCCTGTCCCAGGGGTTACCTCTGTGACTACACGCAGTGGTCCTTTGTTTTTCTGGAGAGTGACCCATGTTGATCAACCGAGTCATCATAACCGAGTGGAGACAGTCCTTCTCCACATGCACGGAATTGTGGTTGCCTATAGCAACCCATGTTTGTAAATAGTTATTCCCAGAAATACTACTACAGAAATACTACAGTATTGGCGCTCCTGGTGCTCTTTTTCTCCTTTTCTTACCGGTACCTGGGTTTTCAAACCTGAAATTCATCTACTGAACCTCCCAGAATTGAATATCAAGGACCTTCTAAGTAGACATATGGTACTCTCATCACAGGTTCAGCCCTTGGGATGTTGTCATATGAGAACGGAACAAGTAGGATATTGCACCATTCTTCAGAAAGAACAGTCTCTCGTTCGTTGGGAAATGAAGAAGGTTGACTACTGAGCTGCACAACTTCTCATAAGGTTTCAATATTGTTCCTTATTGTTCTGGTGTGGAGGTCATGCAAGGTGTTTCAATATACTGTGACGTTTATTACTCAGTGTGTAACGCTTGACAATCATCCAACATTTGAAAACTAACAGTATTCTTTTAAAGCAGCAGGGACAGCCATACTATCCCAGGGAAAAAACAACAACACATAAATAAGTAGATAAATACTTGTTCTACTTACATAACATATGTATTGTACTGTCCATGTTTTGATTTCAGTGACTTTTATGTAGTGAATAAAGAGAAAACTGTTTCAGACATTTTCCATCATTATTACCTTTGATTGAAGACAATCCTGATATAATTTCCTCCCTTACTCTTTTTCTCATAGAAACTGCACTGTTATATCTAGCTTGCTTTGTAAAACATGTGAGCACAGCATAGATCATATTTCAGCAGCTTCTGCAGAGGGGGGAGGTGTACTTCCCTTCTCAGCCTCGTGTCACACTGAACTGCCCTCAGCTAATCAGTGAGTATCAGGAATGTGGGAGGGAAGATAACAAGCTTCCATCTCGCCATCAATCTACCAGAATAGAGCCAGGCTGACTGAGATAAGATTTATTACAGGAGAAACATTTATGATAAGATTGGAATGCTTACACTGCAGGGTCATGGAGTAGACTGCATAATAAACACAGAGCAGTGGGTAAATGGAATTTGATTTTATGGCTGAGAAATCCCTCTTTAAAAGCAGGTTTGTCCTAGGTCGTCGCTGTATACTAAACAGGTAGTACATCTGCTTACTATAGCCCTGCCTTCCTCTTTTTGGCCATGCTCTAATTTTTTGTATGAGTGTGAGCATACTGTCCATGCATGGCTGTGCCTGCGCAGCAGCACAAAGCCGCTCATCCACAAGATCATGTCGTGGCTGTGACAATATCATAGTAGTACTTGAGCCCAAGTAAACCATAATAAACAGGGATGCTCAAATCCGAATTCGGGTGAATCCGGATAGTTGCTATCCGGATTTCACCCAGTAAACCTATGCGGGGTGGGCGGTGGTGTCAAGCTTACCTGTCTGACGTCTTCTTAGGTCCGTCCCTCGGCGCCTCCCACGATGCGTTCCATGCGGCGGTCACGTGAGTACAAACACTTCCTCCTTCCGGGTTGAAGGAGGAAGTGGTTGTAGTCACGTGATGCGCATGGGAGGCGCCGAGGGACGGACCGAAGAAGACGTCAGACTGGTAAGCTTGACACCCCCGCCCAGCCCGCACAGGTTTACTGGGTGAAATCCGAATAGCAACTATCCGGGTTTCACCCGAATTCGGATTTGAGCATCCCTGATAATAAAACCTCAAACAACAAAAAATGCAGTGGTGTAGCATGTGTAGTATATGGGAAGCAGAGGTGTCCTCCACATGGTGTCCTCCTCAAGTCACTGTATTAGCTCCTTATTGGTGCTGTAGTGGTATTGATCTCTTCTAGCTAGCAGTGTCTCAGCTGAATATAAGCCAAAAGTGTACACAGGGGAAGACACATTCTCACTGGATACATTGTAATATATAAATACAGCAGCTATGCAATAAATTACAATGGCAGCTTTCACTGCAGATAAACTGTACTTTGGGAACGAATTTGTAAACAGACAATAATATTTGTGCACAAAAGCAAATATGATAACTGTATGGGTAATAAAAAGCTCCTCTCCTGCAAGGGATGCCCCTTCCCCCGCTAGTCTACCAATGGGGGGCTTGTGGGGCGCTGAGAGTGGCACGGAGGGGATACAGAGGCATGTCCTTCAGATGGGAACATGCCTCTGTGTCCAATTTGTTACTCACAAAACCGCCTTGGATACACTTTAAGCTTTGTACAGTTGGTCCTAGGTTTAGGCAGTTGGGCAGAGCTGTCTGTGCTGAGAATTAAGCATGTGTATTGCCCCCCAGATGTATTGGGGAGAGAGTCGGCTTGCTGCATCAACTTCTATGTGCCCAGGCGGAGCCTATTGTTCCCCCCCCCCCCTCCAGGCGCTCCGTTGTACGCCATGCCATCGTCCCTCCGCCCCCTTCCATAGCCACAGTATAGCACCCAGCCCCAAGCAGTTACCTAAAGATAGAGTCCTGATCCGTGAGTGACAGTCCTTGTATGACCAAAGAAATCCAGAGGGTCCGCACATGGTGATTATTTATACCATAGACATAAAATCCACAACCATTCGGAACGGAAACGGAACGGAAGCAGCAGAACGGAAACAAAGTCGCAACGGAGTGAAAACGGATCCAATCGACCGGTGATCAGATCCGTTTTCACAGATCCATTTGCCACTCCAACGCAAGTGTGAACAGGACCTACCGGTATGTCTATGGTATAAAAAATAACCAAAGTTTCTTCAGTGTGAGGACCCACTGGATATTTTTGCTTGATGATAATTGGTCCTGTATCCACTAATCTACTAACTCTGGTGTGCGATCCTTGAATACATGCTATTCCTCAGATAGGGTATAAGGCTTCACACCTCTGACAAAGTAGGTATCCTTGGAGAACTTATTTTAGTCATCCTTATCATGTGATCATTACAAACAGATTACCGGATACTATGATTTTCTTTTCTTTTCTACCTTTCCTCTGGAACCTGCTTGTTATTGTTGTAAATATATATATATAAACAAAACTCACATAGCAGTCCTTCCAGTAACTATACCTTCTGCTGATTGTAATCCAGTTTCTGTGATGTTGAAATACAGGTTTGCATTATGTTCTTGGTCATGTCCTATTTCACTGGACAGGAGGAAATGAACTTGCTATAGCAAAAGTAAGCTACTTATAAGGTCATCTGACAAATGTGTGTGCATAATACATAGTCTGTATGCGCACAGTGCATCTTCTGTATGGGCATACTGCATTGTCTGTGTGCTCAAATTGCATCGTCTATGTGCCCATACTGCATTGTCTGTGAGCGCATAGTGCAGGGTCTGTGTGAGCATACTGCATCCTCTGCTTGCGCAACGTGCATTTTCTTCGTGTACATAGTGCATTGTCTGCAAGCGCATAGTGCATTGTCTGCATGTGCATAGTGCATTGTCTGAATGTGCACAGTGCATCACCTGTGTGCGCATAGTGCATTGTCTGTGTGTGCAAAGTGCATCATCTGTGTGCGCATAGCGCCTCATCTGTGTGTGCATAGTGCCTCGTCTGTGTGCATCGTGCCTCATCTGTGTGCGCATAGTGCATTGTATGTGTGTGTGTAGTGCGTCTGTGTGTGCACAGTGCATCGTATGTGTGCCCATAGCACCTCATCTGTGTGCACATACTGCATTGTTTGTGTGCGTGTAGTGCGTCTGTGTGCGCACAGCGCATCGTTTGTGTGCGCACAGTGCCTCATCTGTGTGCACATAATGCCTCGTCTTTGTGATCATAGTGCCTCATCTGTGTGCGCATACTGCATTGTGTGTGTGCGTATAGCGCATCTGTGTGCGCACAGTGCATTGTCTGTGTGCGCATAGTACATTGTCTGTGTGCGCACAGTGCATCGTCTGTGTGTGCTTAGTGCAATGTCTGTGTGTGCATAGTGCAATGTCTGTGTGTGCATAGTGCAATGTCTGTGTGTGCTTAGTGCAATGTCTGTGTGTGCATAGTGCAATGTCTGTGTGCGCACAGCGCATCGCCCGTGTAAGTATAGTGCATCCATGTGTGCGCATAGTGCATCATCTGGGTGCGCATAGTGCATCATTTGGGTGTGCATAGTGCATGGTCTGTGTGCGCACAGTGCATCATCTGTGTGCACATAGTGCATCATCTGTGTGTGCATAGTGCATGGTCTGTGTGCGCATAGTGCATGGTCTGTGTGCGCATAGCGCATCATCTGTGTGTGCATAGTGCATGGTCTGTGTGAGCATAGTGCATGGTCTGTGTGCGCATAGCGCATCATCTGTGTGTGCATAGTGCATGGTCTGTGTGCGCATAGTGCATGGTTTGTGTGCGCATAGTGCATGGTCTGTGTGAGCATAGTGCATGGTCTGTGTGAGCATAGTGCATGGTTTGTGTGCGCATAGTGCATGGTCTGTGTGAGCATAGTGCATGGTCTGTGTGAGCATAGTGCATGGTCTGTGTGAGCATAGTGCATTGTCTCAGTTTTTCTTTTATCTTCAGAATTCCGTCCAGATGAGGAAGCCATGAAGGCAAGCCTGGAAACAGATGAGCTCCTGCTTACTCCCTAATAGATTTATTTCAAACGCTTTGAGAATCTCAGTGATGGCTAATGGATTGGCAAGAACGGAACAAAACTACTTTAGTGGTTTTTAAGTGCTTTGGTCGTCATTACGGTGCCTGAAAATATAAGAAGAAAAATCTTACATCTGTAACAGCGGGAAGAATGAAAAACTAATAAAAAAACACAAAAAACTATACATATAAATCAAACGTGAAATTTACTCCCTGAGAAATCTACGTAAAACAAGTTATATTAAACAAAAATAAACAATTTCCATAATATATAACTTATTCAGGAAGGCGTATAGTTTTACTATGTGAATGAAAGCCGTGTTTATGCAGATATGTCATGGCGAGTTGTATTAATGTGTCACAATCTGGATTTTACGAAGACGCGGAACGCATATTACAGGAAGACCTGATAAATCACATTATGCTGGAGACAATCAATTTCAATTAAAATAAGCACTCCGAATCCAGATAATAATATTTCTTGTTAGGGCCATGGAAACAGCTGCGCTGTACAGGCTTGCGTAGGTGGTTAAAGAGTACCTGTCAGTGACCACACATGGCTCATAATAATTTGAATGGATTACTAAAATGCATAATAAAATTCATTACATTTACATTCCGTGACATTTTCCCTATGCAAACAGTAATATATGGACTAGCCTGTCTCTCCATATAGAGCAGAGCTCTAGGCAAACGATGGGTAATTTATTATAAAGTCACTAAGGCTCTAATGCAGCACAGTGAAATAATTGACTTTGTGGAATGTTACTAATTTAGGTTTTTTATTTAATTTCAAGTGACATTCCACTTAAGTTAAAAATTTGAGGCGCGCATAGATTGGCAACGCACAAATATTTTCTTAATTTCGGCAATGTTCACACTATTCTGTAAAGGACCATACCCACTAAATGATTTTTGAGAACGATTTTGCACAGCCAAAAATGTTTTCACGATACCGCACAATGGCCTCGATTCATCATTCTCTTTGAGATAACTTTTTCCAGTTTGTTAAATTACCGAATTCGAAGTTTAGCGATTTCTAGTTGTATTCATCAAGGTTTTTCCTCATTCGGTGTGAATTCGATAACAATTCGGTAACCATTCGGTAACGTGTCGATATTTCCATTTTACAGTGGTACTTTAACACAAGGCCATAAGATTCCCATGGAATTGTGGGTAAAAGGCAGTCCTTTGAGCACTACGTAGCAACATTCTGAATAGGGCTTTACACCTGGACCAGGATTCTGAAAGTGGTTGGAACAATCCCACAATTTGATAGGAGCCTTTTCTAAAAAATTATAGTGCAGCTAGCAAATTAGTTAACCCTGACACTGCCTGTGTTCTCTTACAAGATGATTCAAGAGAAATGCAGATGTCGTGTTATAGCAAATAAATCTATTCTCTTACAAATTTATATGGTTGCAGACCTTATTCTTGCCCTTCTGCGCCTTTGAATCACTCTCAGCTGATACATAACCACTTCAAACAGCTCCATCTTCTCTGTCAGCAATGATCTGACAGGAATAACGACAGAGCAGTGAAGGAGATAACTAATCCTAAATGTAACGCTAAACCACGCCCACTTTCTTTTTCATGAATTGCATTTTATTCCGTTTTAGCGAATCGTTACCGAATCGTTACCGAATGTTCGCTAACAGCTGTAGATAACTTTGATGAATCCTGAAATGAAGTTAACAAATTCGGTATTTTACCAAACTGTTGTTAACAAATTTGCTAAGTGTTGATGAATCGAGGCCAATGTCATTTAACAGAAATTTGTTAAATGATGTTTAATGACACACAACACCCACGGCGACCGTTCGTTTTTTGGACATGTCCGATTAAGTTGTTGAGGATTGTTCTCATCCTCATTGACTTGCACGGGTTTTGCCGCGATCCCGTGAACAATCGTTTAAACAATAGTTAGTTCCGCCACTGCAGATAGCGGTTCAGCCAGATGGATCGACGATAGCCGCCAACAAATGATCCTTTCCGCGCTCCACCCTGCTGGCCGGTATTTAGCTTTACATGCTTTTGCACAGGCATTTTTGAACACAAAGCATATGCATTTGTGTAGTCTAAAATGTGTTTGTCTAAGGAGCCCACTAATGGTGCTAATAATATAAAACACATAAAAATCTATTCTGGAGAGAGCGGCTCAGGATCAGCTCGGATATTATATGGATCTGATGGATTCCTCCCTCACCTTCCCTTTGTTTTTGTTTTTTTCCATCGTGAGCTAATCTAATTGGCATTATAACCACAATATCACCCTATGTTTATAGTACCTTTAAGCCCAGTATGGTCACATTAGGGCAGGGGTCTCAAACTTAATTTACATGGGGGCCGCAGGAGGCAAAGTCAGGATGAGGCTGGGCCGCATAAAGAATTTCACAATCGCGGCGCATCGCCGCCTCTGCCCACCCCTCTCACTCTTCCTTCACAGAGAGGGTCGGGGAGAGGCGGCGATCCGTGCGGCGATTGATGTCAGGAGGGGCAGAGCTGAAGCTGAAAGCTCTGCCCCTTCCAGGAAATGCCAGCGGATTGCCCCCCGGGCAATTTGGGGGCTCTGCAGCCCTTGTTTAGCGGCGGATTACTTGGGAGCACTGAAGCGAACTATAAGGAAGCTTTCGCCGGCGAGGGCCACAAAATATTGTATTGAGGGCCGCAAATGGCCCGCGGGCCGCGAGTTTGAGACCCCTGCATTAGGGTGACCTATTTTATTTTATCAGTGTGGGATCTGATAATTCTGCTACTACAGATCGCCCAATCATTGTGATACGCAAGCCCCTTCACCGGGGCAAGGTAACAATCATGAAGGGGTATTGACACATGTACATGCCTTTTGTTTTCTTGTTGCAACTGCAGTGCAGCCAGAAAAATTAGGCAGGCACCAGAAAAATTATTATAGCGGCCACTGCTAGCAGCGGCCTTAAAAATTCAGGAATCCACCTGGAGTCCTGGACCCTGTTGGTGGTGGCGGAGAAGGCAGTCAAGCGGCCTACAGCAAGTGATGCTGTGTGGGGACCGACTTAGTCTTGGGGCAGGCAGTCACACGGCATGCCGGCAGAGATGCTGTGTGTGGGGACCGACTTAGTCTTCGGGTGGGCAGTAGCCATCCGGGATCCATGCCTCATTGATTTTGATAAAGGTGAGGTACTGAACACTTTTGTGACCTAGGCGACTTCTCTTCTCAGTGACAATGCCTCCAGCTGCGCTGAAGGTCCTTTCTGACAGGACGCTTAAGGCAGGGCAAGACAGAAGTTGGATGGCAAATTGTGACAGCTGTGGCCACAGGTCAAGCCTGCGCACCCAGTAGTCCAGGGGTTCATCGCTGCTCACAGTGTCTACATCCACACTTAAGGCCAGGTAGTCGGCTACCTGCCGGTCGAGGCGTTGGTGGAGGGTGGATACGGAAGGGCTAAGGCTAAGGTTAGACTAAAGAATGTCCGCATGTCCGACATCACCATGAGATCGCTAGAGCGTCCTGTCCTTGCCTGCTTGGACATGGGAGAAGGATTACTGACAGTGGTACCTTTATTCCGTTGTGTTGTGAAATCACCCTTAAACGCACCGTAAAGCATAGTTGCCAGCTTGTTCTGCAAGAGCTGCATCCTTTCCGCCTTCTGGTGATTTGGAAACATCTCCGCCACTTTGTTCTTATACCGAGGGTCTAGTAGCGTGGCCACCCAGTACAGCTCATTCCCCTTGTGTTTTTTATACGGGGGTCCCTGAACAGTGCAGTGACTGGTATCAATACAATGTGCAGCTGTCACACACACACAGGTACCGTGAACAGGTGCAGTGGCTGGTGGTATATAACACTGCGTGTGCTCACGTAGGTAGGTGCACTGAAAGGGGAGGTATGCAGTGATTGGTATTACAAATGTGCAGCTATCACACACACAGGTACCGTGAACAGGTGCAGCGACTGACTGGTATATAACACTGCGTGCGCTCATGTAGGTAGGTAGGTGCACTGAACAGGTAGGTATGCAGTGATTGGTATTACAAATGTGCAGCTGTCACACACACACAGGTACCGTGAACAGGTAGGCAGTGACTGGTCGTATATAACACTGCGTGCGCTCACGTAGGTAGGTGCTCTGAACAGGTAGGTATTCAGTGATTAGTATTACAAATGTGAAGCTGTCACACACAGGTACCGTGAACAGGTGCAGCGACTGACTGGTATATAATATAACACTGCTTGCGATCCCGTAGGTAGGTGCACTACTGAACAGGTATGCAGGGATTGGTATTACAAATGTGCAGCTGTCACACACACAGGTAGTCACTGAATGTGCTGGGCCTGGCAGTGGCACAATAGGAATTACCGAGGGGCCAAGGTCCAGCAGCTGCGATTGACTGACAGGGCTGTATATGCAACACAAGTGTCTGTGGGACACACACACACAAAAAAATTGATCACAAGAACAACATTAGCTTTCAAAGGTGCTGTTGAGGATGATGAGTGCTTTTTAGCAATAAGATCAGCAAGAAGGAGCAAGCTAACAAGCCCAACACAAGAGCCTAGCTAAACTTTCCCTGTGTCAGCAGGTTCTCTCTCTTCTCTAATTACTGCAGCCACATGAGTGGGTGAAAAGGCTGACACTGCCTGCGTTTTATACAGGCTACAGGAGGGAGTGTAGCCTGATTGGCTACCTTGTGTCTGCTGACTGTGATATAGAGGGTCAAAGTTGACCCTAATGATCTCCACAAATGATTTCAAGGAGCGGTCGTAAAAAAACGCACTTAAGGTGAACCAGAGACGAAGCACCCTCATGTATTTTACCATATATATCAGTGGGAAAACACCTACCCTGTCCTCTGCTTCATCCTTCACTGCTCAGCCTGCTTGTTAACAGCCCTCATCAAATCCCAGACTGAGCATTCAGTCTGGCTTTGCTCAGGAATCATTATAGCTGAGTCATTATAGCAGAGCCAGAAGGGGCAGGTTTGGGCTTGAAAAGACATCAAAGAAGACAGACTCAGTTATAATGATTCCTGAGCAAAGCCAGACTGAATGCTCAGTTGAGGAATTTATCAAGGCTGATTACAAGCAGGCTGAGCAGTGAAAAATGTAGCAGAGAGCAGGGTAGGTGTTTTCTCTAATGTTCCCACTGATATATATGGTAAAATACATGAGGGTCTTCTGGTTCACTTTAAGTGTGTTTTTCGACCGCTCCTTCAAATCATTTGTGGAGAAATTGAAGATTTCAGGTCTATTCAGTTAAAATGTTTGACATACCAATCATGGACAAGAACTATGGATCCACCTATGGCCACTTTAATTGTCCCTCAATAAAATGTGCCTAACACAGTCTAGAGCCGCTTGGATGACGTGTACCATCATGTATTTGGCTTGTCGAAGAAAACCTATAAAAGCATAGGGAGTACATACAAACTCCATGCAAAGAGAGTCCTGGTTGGGATGCCATTGCTGCAAGGCAAGAATACTGACCACTTGTCAAGAGCAGAGATGCTCATTCGGATTCGCGGAAATCGGTGATGCAAGTGCGGTAGGCGGATTTCCGCTGGAAATCGTGGAAATTTCAGCCGACTTTAATATCGATTTTCTCAAAAACTATAAGGTCTTTTTGAAAGCTTTTTTTTTTGCATCTTGTTCACAAGATTCAGTTTAATAAACCCTGAAAATTTGGTGTTTCTAGGACTTACGGGGGCTTTGCTATTAACCACTAAAGTCGGCGGATTTTTACTGTAATGTACAATGCAGAAAATCCGCATCTGCCTATTTTCTGCATTTTACATTACAGTAAAAATCCGCCGACTTTAGCGGATAATAGCAAAGCACCAGTAAGTCCTAGAAACACCAAATTTTCAGGATTTATTAAACAGAATCTTGTGAACAAGATGCAAAAAAAGTTTTCAAAAAGACCTTATGGTTTATGAGAAAATCGATGTTAAAGTTGGGGGGAATTTCCGCGATTTCCGGCGGAAATTCCGCATCAGAATGCGGAAATTGGTAGCGAAAAGCGTAATCGGTAATTGGCAATGGCGTAATGTGGATTTACCGTGGAATCAGAAATTGGCATTTCCGACCATCCCTAATCAGGAGTCCATAGTTTGCGCAGTCCGGGTCTTTTTTAATCAGTCCACTTTTTTTTTTAGGAATTTTGATGATCCCATTAAGTTACTCTTAGTGCTTGTTAATGGTACCAGCATAAGGTACACAGCAAGTTTACCTGTCATATAATATGCATACCATCATTCTCCTGAGAGTACCACCATGCCCTATGGCCATGTGAGGTCATTGTTAAGGGTCTGGATGAGGGTGACTTAATATACACCATAACATTGGAGATGGAAGTCAAGAGAGGTGTTAAACCAGAAAAGTCGGTCTCTAAGCCAAGTTTTAAAATTGTGTTTTAAATATTTTGCTTCAAGTTACAAATGTTAGTATACATTAAAATAAAACTTTCTCCCAAACATGTATTTTTTTTAAGTTTTGTTTAAAGTGGAAAAGAGAAATGCTAGACACACATATTAAGACTTTGATCATTTGAGGAGGACTTGATAACAAGGTTGGATTTATACTTTTTCTTCTGTGGGGTCAACTTTTTTGTAGCTTCCCTCACATGTGTAGCAGTCACCTACCCCCAACCCACCCCTCCTTCCAAGTGCAGCCCCCTTTTACATGTGTATTATCCATGTATAGCAGTCAGTGAACCGGAGGTAAAAATAAACTAGTGGGTTAAACAATTGTATTTATCCTCCTACTCCCACTTTTTTTTAGATATCCCATGATTTTATTTTTATTTTATATTTAAACATTTACAAAAGTAGTTTGAATGTTTTATTAACGCTACTCAATGGCAGCCTATTAAGTGTCCCAGAGTAAAAATACATGTACTATTCACTCTTTTCTATCCATTCCCTGCTCTCAGACATTGTATTTTGCCAGGAAAACTTTTATGGCCGTAATTGGTTTATCAGTGAGGTTGTCACTTGCATTCCTGCAAATTAACTCTTTCACACAGCAAAAGAAAAAAAAAACAGCCTGGTTATTATTAATATGTTTTGCACTGTACATACACGTGTTTATCTCATAATGTCACATGTTGCCTGGAGTACACTATAATGTACAACTCCCTTGAGAAGAATTTCTCCTCTTCCATATGTTGCTTCCATCTTATAGCCCCCTCTTAAATATACAACAACCATATTTCGATGTTTAGTCAACTTCTTGTACACCAGCTGTCCTAGGCTCAAACATTTATAGGAAGACAGTCCTGTTTGATAAATGATTGGTTATGAAAGTGTAAATGTAAGGGTTTCAAATACTATTTAAAGTTTTTAACAGACTGCATAAAAACATTGTATCAAGCAAAAATCTTGTTAAAAACGAGGAACCCCCTTGATCTACTCTGCATCTAAGGGGCAAGGCTCTATAGGACCCAGAGCCTTCCCTCTTTATATTAGAGTTTCCGTTGTTTTTTTTGTTTTTGTTTTTTTTCACTTAAAATTAGCTTTTAACTCCTTATTTTCGGTGTCAGTTACTGCTGTATGGGAGACAAGGAAGGAAAATGTTCTCAGCTGTGACAGAGATGGCAATAATACAAAAATGGATTCAAATTCTGCCAGGTTTTTGGTGTCGTTGGTGTCCCTCTTGGGGAGAACTCCCTATTTCCTGTCCAGATGCAGAGACATTCATTATGTAACCGCAATGGAATGCCGAGAATTGAAGCAGATAGGAGGCTATTTCAGGTGTCTGCTACATTATGTTTACTGTGAGGGTTAGTTTTGTTTAACATAGTGTTATGTGGATAGGTCTACATTTGCTTTAAAGAAAAGATAAATAGTAAGCAACTCCTGGCATCTAGTAGAATCAATCAGTGACCTGTTTAGAGATAGCCATGACTCAATAAACCAGAGCTCAGGGTATCTGCTTAATTTACTTTTGACCAAGGAAGGAGGACTCTAAACCCAGTTTGCTCACCAGTCCTAGAAACGTTTGATTTCTTTGCTGCCTTGCCCAGTTGTTTTTCTGCATGATGGTAACAGTCCAAACACACATCTGTGATAGCATCAGTCCCATTCAAAAATATACACTGCTTCAATTTATCCAGCTGCTGATATCCATATGTATATTCTCTTCTGGGATAAATATTCTACCACCAGGGCACCGGGAACAAACACCCTGTAGGTGTGACCACAGATTGGTCAGACTGTGTTATATGCTAGGAACCTCTAGTTCTTCAAGGTCCTGGCGCTTTTACAATCTTCTGTGCCACTTACTAGATGTCTCAAATAAAGATATCTTACATAGCATGATACCGTATGAACAATAAGACCTTTATTTAAAATGCACACTCACATACTCCACGTTTAAAAACAGATTCAGAGTTTTAGTCACAGCTCTCCCCATTTGCCTCCCAGTCAAGAAACACTGTTCAATTTCCAGTGTCCACGTCTTGCTCCACGCTTCGTCTCCGCACTGCTGTTTACTTCCTGGTTAGCCTATTCCCCGCCCAACATGTTTCGCCATTCACTCATGATTCATCAGAGGCATAATTAATGTTCAATTGATTCGGAATTGGAACTATATACCGGACATGCCAGACACACATGAGGCACAATGACCGGTGCCAGACAGATCCCAAGTTTTGTTTTGCACACGGGATATGGTCCTTGTCCTGACAGTTCATTGTGCACACCAGTAGTTCTGGGTGGGTTCTTGGTTTTTCACGGTTTTAGAGGAATCATGTTAAATATCCATTTATTGACCAGAAGTGATGCATCATGGGAGTTCCTTCTTGCTCACGTAAAGCTAAACACTTGCAAATACATGGTATTTAATATATATCAATGTACAGTGGAAACAGTAAAAGTGACAGGCCTGTATCTTAAAACAGAGCTAAAATGAATAGGCAATTTATAATAATCTAAACAATAATTAGATATTTTAAAAACATTTTGTGGGTAGTAGTTACAGCTATTTAGAATAGAATAAAAGATGTATGTTGGGTTAGAATCAGAGGTGTATTTATAAATCATGAGTCCCCATAGTAAACATTTGGACGGGTGCAGCTCCGAGAACCCCTGAGCAATAATGCTTCCTCCATGCATATGCATGAATAAGGCAACAATTGTAAAAAAAAAAAGAACATATTGAGGCCCTGTTCCCAGTGCCTAGTTGCATTGCAGAAAAATTCTGCATGTCAACTCACTGCCCATACTATTCTATGGGCCTGTTCACAGTAACGGATCACGTTATTCTAACTCTCTGCATGCAGGCTTTGTATTAGTATATGGCCAGTCTCCATTGCAGTTCACACTCATTATAATGTGTGAGTTATGCAACTGACCACTGTGAACCAAGTCTGTGACCCAGGTCACACTGGCACTAAAAAACGGTCCATTAGTGGATCGTAACAGAACGGATCTTAACTGATGCGAATGGATACAATGTGAAAGAGGAACTCCAGCCTAAACAAACATACTGTCATTAAGTTACATTAGTTATGTTAATTAAAATAGATAGGTAATATAATCTCTTACCCACCCTGTTTTAAAAGAACCGGCAAATGTTTGATTTCATGATGGCAGCCATCTTTTTGGTTGAAAGGAGGTGACAGGGAGCATGTGTGTCTGGCAAAAAGCCTTGGCTTTTTTTCTTTGATGGGTGGAGCTTAGATAAAAATGCAGCTAAAAATGATGCTTTGGTAAGAAAAACAAAGTTCTGATGCTGTGAAACTGTTAAAGAAACACCAAGCCTTTTCAGTTCTGCTGAGTAGATTTTTAGTCCGGAGGTTCACTTTAACCTATGGAGGAAGAGAACGGGCCAGTCAGCGGAGGATCAGAGTGTCCCGGGAGCCAACAACCTAAAGAGGGCTGAAGGGAAACCCTAAGTAAGTATAAATGCTTTCATTTTCTTTTTTAAATTTTCGCCTCAGGTTTCCTTTAGGCCCTGTTCATAATTCTGCATAATAGAATAATTCTGCATGTTAACTCACTGCCCATACAATTCTATGGGCCTGTTCACAGTACTGAGTTGTAACTGATCACGCTATTCTAACTTGCTGCACGCAGGCTTTGTTTTAAAGTCTATGCCCATTCTCCATTGCAGTTCACACTCATTATAAAGCCTGCATTATGCAACTGACCACTGTGAACTCAGCCTCAAAGTCACAAAGCCAGCTGGAGGTCTCAGGAACAGAAAATGAGAAAAGGGGCCTTACTGCATGAACTTCTTCCTACTTAGAAATAATTTTACATCACTCATTAAAATTAGTTTTCAGCACTTTGCAATTGATAAAATACAAAAATCTAGGTGGAAAAGTACTATGAAAATTATTTTGAGTATTTTCTTGCTTGCTGGTGGCTTAAAAGGCATTTTATCAACAAGGCTTGAACCATCCAGGAGAAAACCCAGGAGGAAAAGTTGTTTGAATAGGGGCCAAAACCTCTCTAATGCAGAGGCGTATCTGCAGGGGTGCAGGTATAGAGCGTGCCATAGGCGCCTCTTACTGGGTAGCATCCTTGGTGTTCTCCATACAGATTCTAGTTTTTATCTGGGGGACATTCTGCTGCCTGGTTAAATCATTTGGGGGGACAAGCTGCCTAACTGTTATTTGGGGGAAAAGTATAGGCTGACCAATAGCGATACTCCATTAATATAGGCCATGTTTCACTTCAACTTGGACACAATCAATTCAACCGAGACTACGCGTTAAATTATTTGTAGAGATGACGTGAATTTCAATGTTTGCACCTGTTTTCCCTAGGTACACCTCTGCTCCAGTGTGGTCACAGAGAACACATAACCCCCCTTTATCCCCTATTCAAATCTAAAATGGTATTTTTTTTCCCGGAAATGGACTACAAATGCACCTTCCTGCACAGTGTAACTAGAAATTGTCTGCCTCCTGTGTACAGTATGAGTAATCATTACTCTTCAGGCCCAGTACCTGCATGCAGAGCTACCTGTCATCACAATCTCCATATAATGTTTAGGTTATTGTGTCTGGCTTGTACAGAAAGTAACTCATATCCTGAACAATGAGTCAGATTTCAGTATTTTGACAACATGTACAAATACAATGCGAAGTACATATCTACGTTTTACTTTTAGTGTAATAAAGTTTACTCTGTGGCAGTGTTATGGCAACAGGAAATGATTCATTGCTGGCAACTAGGGAAGTGACATCGCTCTAATCTTGTATGCAAGTTAGAAATTACTAAATATTAATTTGTAGCCTGCTATTCATACATCTCACTGACTCGGTCTCTGGGAAACTTGAAGAATAAAAACGATGTAAGTTTATGCATGAAAAATGGTACCGACTCCCTGGAATATTTTTATTTTTTTTCAGTTATACTCACTAGCAAGGAGGACCTTCATTAAGTTTTTGCTCTGTCTTCCATTCACAGTTTCAGCAATGCTGTTATTTCTTAAATGGTGGATGATGGGGAGATTATTTATTATGATAAATAAAGCACAAGAAAAGTTTTACAGCCTAATTAAAAGCCAAAAGTTAAAACAATCCTGAAGCAAACCCCCCCCCCAAAACTTATGATATAATGGCCTCAATTCACTAAGCTTTATCAAACACTTTATCAAACGGTTGATAATTTACCTCATGGGCAAAATCGAATTTGTCATTCACTAAGGCGTTATTATTATTATTATTATTATTTAGTATTTATATAGCGCCGACATATTACGCAGCGCTGTACAGTATATATATTGTCTTGTCACTAACTGTCCCTCAAAGAAGCTCACAATCTAATCCCTACTATTATCATATGTCTATGTTTGTATTATGTAAAGTAAGTACTGTAGTCTAGGGCCAATTTAGGGATGAGCCAATTAACTTATCTGTATGTTTTTGGGATGTGGGAGGAAACCGGAGTACCCGGAGGAAACCCATGCAGACACGGGGAGAACATACAAACTCCTTGCAGATAGTGCCCTGGCTGGGAATCGAACCAGGGACCCAGCGCTGCAAGGCAAGAGCGCTAACCACTACGCCACCGTGCTGCTGTTATATGTTTATTGAATGTTTTATTGATAAAATGTTCAATAAATCTATAACACCTTAGTGAATTCAAAATTAGATTTTATCCATGAGGTAAATTATCAAACGCTTGATAAAGTGTTTGATAAAGCTTAGTGAATTGAGGCCAATGAATTGTATGTCTAGTATGGATAAGGAATAGAACATTTGTAGCAAAGAATAGAATCTTAATCCCGGTTCACACTGGCGTTAAAAAACGGTGTTCGTTCTCACCTTGGGCTGGAACGGATCCTAACAGATGCAAATGTATCCAATGTTAACCTATCCGTTCACATCCATCTATTCGGACGGATCCGTTCTGCTGAATGGAATACAACTTTGGTTCTGCAGCTATTTTTCTGGACCGCTGACCCCAGCAGAGCGGAAATAGATCCTGAAGCGCTGCATTGGAAGCAATGAGAATATGGAACGTTTCTTCACGCTACGATTCGTTTGCCACTTAATTGCAAGTGTAAACCAGACCATATTTTTATTTTCAGTTATAAAGCTTTTTCTTCTTTTTTTTATAACATTGCATCATTCTGTCATATTTGCAGTTTAGAAACCACACTCTATATTTTAAGCTATAAAACAAAGCAGAAATAATGACCTGCTTTCAACTTTTCTGCAGTAAAACCTTATCTCAACCTGTCTCTCACTCTTTCTTGGCTGCTTAAGTGCTTCCGAAAACAAGACTGTATTCGAGCCAAGTTGGGTTGAAGCGCTCAGAGAAGCTCTTTTGCAAAGATCAGAGTTCCCCAACCCTGTCCTCAAGTACCACCAACAGTACATGTTTTGCAGAAAACCACAAACATGCACAGGTGGGGTAATTCGTGTCCCAGCAGAGCTGATTAGCTACCTCTGTGGATTTCCACAAAACATGCACTGTTGGTGGGCATTGAGGTCAGGGTTGGGGAACTCTGGCATAGATAACAACTGGAGTTTTTTTTAACTCTTCCTTTACTGGAAAACAATATGAGACTCTTTTCTTTGCTAATAATGCTCTATTTCTTAGCTGTATTACATATACAATTCATTATCACATAAGTTTATTTTTGCTTCAGGTTTGCTGTAAGTGGACTTTCACTTATATAATAGGACGTTTTTGCAGCTGTGTCACAGTGTTGTGCAATGAATATAAAGGGTACCTGAATAGACATGTGACATTGGGCTTGATTCACAAATCTTACTTACGGTATTTTCCACCTTCACTGTAAGGAGTGCTAATGTAATGGTATACACAAATAAGGGTCCATGTGCAATTAACCTTTTTTCCTGAGTTCTCTCCAAGGTAATATTTTCACAACTTCTCAATTAAGTGCCTTCTAAGCCCCCAGCAAGCAATAATCGGAGCAGATAAAAAAAGTCCAAGACGAGCTGTGATATAAATAGCGCCGCCATAGGTGGCAATATTAAAGGCCGCGATTAGCAGCAAGGTAGTTCAATTATGGCGCCTGATAAGTAGCGCTATTTATCAGGCACCATAATTTAACTACTTTGTCGCTAATCATGGCTTTTACGATTGCCACCTATGTCTGCAGGGGATAGTTTAGGTAGCTAAGATTAGGCAGGGGGGTGGTTAAGGTTTGCAAAGGGTAGTTAAGGTTCAGCAGAGTGGGTGGAGTGGTTAAGGGTTAGGTAATGGGAGTGGAGTGTTTTAGGTTAGGCGGAGGAGGGGGGGATAGGGTCAGGTAGTGGGGGTGGAGTGGTTAGGGCTAGGCAGCAGGGTGGAGTGGTTAGGATTAGGCAATTTGGTATTAAGTGGTTAAGTTTGCAGGTTCCAATCATCGTGCAGCTTCAGTATCAGCATGCTGATTGGCTAGCTGCAGGACTCCGGCAAAGTAACCAGGAAGGGGAGGAGACACGATCGCCAGGACCAGGTAGTGTATAATAATGCTAAATGCCGATAATGAAATTGTGTTACTAGCATTATTTAATGATTTAGAAATCATTAAATAATGAACACTCCATTATCAGAGTTCCACTCCCATTACCTAACCCTTAACCACTCCACCCACTCTGCTGAACCTTAACTACCCTTTGCAAACCTTAACCACCCCCCTGCCTAATCTTAAACAAAATGGAAACAAAATGTCTAGGAATAAAAAAAGGCCTCTATGGATGAATAGAAAGGTTAGGGATAAAATGAAGAGGAAAAAGAATGCCTATAAGGTCCTAAAACAGGAGGGGACTGAGGCTGCACTAAGCAATTATAAGGAGTGCAATAAAAATTGTAAAAAAGAAATTAGGCTGGCAAAGATCGAAGCTGAAAATCAAATCGCTAGGGATATCAAATCTAACCCAAAAAAGTTTTACAAGTACATCAACTCTAAAAAAAGAAAGGTTGACTGTATAGGAATCCTAAAGGATGAGGGTGGGAACTCAATGGTGGACGACCAAGGTAAGGCAGAGTTATTAAATGCTTTCTTTGCTTCTGTCTTCACAAAGGAAACAGCACTGTTGCAAATTACAGAGGCAGAAGAGTCTCAATCTTCTAACTGTAATATTAAATACTTAACGCAGGAAGAAGTAAAGGCAAGACTAAATAAATTAAAAATAGACAAGGCACCTGGCCCGGATGGCATGCATCCTCGGGTCCTAAGAGAATTAAGTTCAGTTATAGCTAAGCCCCTTTATCTTATCTTTTGTGACTCTCTTGCAACTAGCAGAGTCCCAGTGGATTGGCGTACAGCCCACGTTTTCCCATTATTTAAGAAGGGCAAAAAATCTGATCCAGGAAATTATAGACCTGTAAGCTTAACATCAGTTGTATGCAAACTATTTGAGGGGTTACTAAGAGATACTATACATGACTTCATAGTAGAAAATAATCTTATTTCTCAGCATCAACATGGGTTTACTAAAGACAGGTCCTGTTTGACTAACATGCTCAGCTTTTATGAGGTAGTGAATGCTAATATGGATATTGGGAATGCTGTAGATGTGATATACTTGGACTTTGCAAAGGCCTTCGACACTGTTCCCCACAGAAGTCTGGTGCAAAAGTTGAGGATGCAAGGACTGGGGAAGAGTTTGTGTGCATGGATAGGGAACTGGCTAATGGACAGAAAACAAAGAGTTGTGGTCAATGGATCGTACTCAAAATGGGAGACTGTTAGCAGTGGGGTCCCACAGGGGTCTGTACTGGGTCCAGTGCTCTTCAATTTATTTATTAATGACCTAGTAGATGCAGTAGTGAGCAATGTTGCTATTTTTGCAGATGATACAAAATTGTGCAGAATCATCAACTCTCAGGAAGATAGTGTCATATTGCAACAGGATCTGGATAGGATGGCTATATGGGCACATACATGGCAGATGAAATTCAATGTTGACAAATGTAAAGTCATGCATTTTGGTCGTACCAATGGTCTAGCACCATACAAAATAAATGGGATACAGTTGGGAACATCAAACTTGGAGAAGGACTTAGGAGTACTCATCGACAACAAGTTAAATAATCGTACTCAATGCCAAGCCGCTGCAGCTAAAGCGAACAACATTTTGGGATGCATTAAAAGGGAAATAAAAACTCGAGATGCTAGCATAATATTGCCCCTGTTTAACTCTCTAGTAAGGCCACATCTGGAATATGGAATTCAGTTCTGGGCACCACATTACAAAAAAGATATTGCAGTTTTAGAGCAGGTGCAGAGACGAGCTACAAAATTGATACGTGGGATGGAAGGTCTCGCTTACCAAGAAAGGTTAGATAAACTGGGTTTATTTAGTCTAGAGAAAAGACGCCTTAGAGGAGATCTAATTAACATGTATAAATACATTAGAGGGCAATATAATAGCTTGGCGGATGAGCTTTTTGTCCCTAGGCCTTCTCAAAGGACTAGAGGACATGAGCTGCGCATGGAGGAAAAACGTTTTAGCCATTTATTTAGGAAAGGGTTCTTTACAGTAAGAGTGGTTAAGATGTGGAATGCATTGCCACAGGAAGTCGTTATGGCAAACTCTATACCTGCATTTAAAGGGGGCTTAGATGCTTTCCTTGCGTTGAAAGACATCCATGGCTACAATTACTAGGTTATGCCTAATGATGTTGATCCAGGGATTTTATCTGATTGCCATCTGGAGTCAGGAAGGAATTTTTCCCATTTGGGGCTAATTGGACCATGCCTGGTGGGGTTTTTTTCGCCTTCCTCTGGATCAACAGGGGTATGTGGGGGACGGGCTGGAGTTGTACTTTGTACTGGTTGAACTTGATGGACGTATGTCTTTTTTCAGCCAAAATAACTATGTAACTATGTAACCCTTTGGAATTTTATGGATTTCTGCTCAAATTGGTCATAAAATGTGATCTGATTCAGAAGTCACAACAATAGACAATCACAGTCTGCTTAAACTAATACCACACAAATAATGAAATGTGTCCCTGTCTTTATTGAACACACCATGTAAACATTCACAGTGCAGGTGGGAAAGGTATGTGAACCCCTAGACTAATGACATCTCCAAGAGCTAATTGGAGTGAGGTGACACCCAGCTGGAGTCCAGTCAATCTTGGCATCATGGTTTGGGGCTGCTTTGCTGCTGCAGGGCCTGGACTGATTGCTATCATCAAAGGAAAAATGAATTCCAAAGTTTACCAAGACAATTTGCAGAACTTAACGACATCTGTCCACCAGCTGAAGTTCAGCAGAAGATGGCTGCTGCAAAAGGACAACGACCCAAAGAATAGAAGTAAATCAACAACAGGATGGCTTAAGCGGAAGAAAATACGCCTTCTGGAGTGGCCCAGCCAAAGTCCTGACCTCAACCCGATTGAGATGCTGTGGCATGACCAACCCGATTGAGATGTTGTGGCATGACCTCAAGAAAGCAATTTACACCAGACATCCCAAGAATATTGCTGAACTGAAACAGTACTTTAAAAAGGAATGGTCAAGAATGACTCCTGACCGTTGTGCACGTCTGATCTGTAACTACAGGAAACGTTTGGTTGAAGTTATTGCTGCCAAAGGAGGTTCAACCAGTTTTTAAATCCAAGGGTCCACATACCTTTTCCACCTGCACTGTGAATGTTTACATGGTGTGTTCAATAATAACATGGAAACATTTAATTATTTGTGTGGTATTAGTTTAAATAGACTCCGAGCTCTGATTAAAAACGAAATTGGTACGCACCTGGGCTTTCTGCAGCCCACCGTATGCGCAGTACTGTCACGCCGGCCGCCGTGATGACGCAAGGCGACCGGCGTGGTGACGACAGCAGTGACATATGAGGAAGAAGGAGCCCGACACTCGGGCCCAGTGTCACCGGGAGCCGCCGGGCAGCCATTTCTGGCCAGGCCCTGGGAGAAGAGCCAGATGGACGCCGTGGGACCTCCCGACCTACGTTGGGCTGCAGAAAATCCCAAGGTGAGTACCAATTTCGTTTTTATCCAGAGCTCGGTGTCCCTTTAAGTAGACTGTGATTGTCTATTGTTGTAACTTAGATAAAGATCAGATCACATTTTATGATCAATTTGTGCAGAAATCCATATAATTCCAAAGGGTTCACATACTTTTTCTTGCTACTGTATGTTAAACATAAGTCCTAAAATGTTAAATAACATTAGTAACAAGATGTACTTTTTTACCTACTTTTTGGTACTTTTTCAATTGCAGAGCGCTGAAAAGTTGTTTTAAACAGAAGATTGCACTGCGTTCTGTTAAAAATCCAGCAAAAAGCAGTGGAGGGAAAAAAAATTGCATGGCGTCTTATGCATGCGTTGAGTTGCATACAGCTGAGTTAGATTGTAAGCTCACAAGGGCAGGGCTCTCTCACCCTTTCGTGTCTTGGATTTTGTTACACATTTATTTATATGAATTCTGTCACTGTTATTACCGATTCTGTACTTTGTACTGATTCTGTATTTTGTACCAACTCTGTATTTTGTATATTGGCGAATATCATTGCCAGTATTATTTTGTTCCCCCTTGTTTCTTACTTTGTACAGCACCATGGAATATGTTGGCGCTTTATAAATCAATAATAATACAGTGAAGCATAGTCACATCACTGCCACTGTTATCGCACGATAGGTCTGATAGGTCACTGCTACTGATCGAGTGCAGTGATTGGCCCAGTGACGGTGCTGTGGTCCCATTGGCATCTGCTAGCGAAAGAAGCAGCGGGTGGCATCCTCCAAAGGTCACTTCGGGCAACAAAAAGTCTAGAACTGGCCCTAGTTATAATCAGAGCCGGGAGAAGGTCCACCAGCACCCAAGGCCGAGACACCAAAATGCGCCCCTCCATCCCTCCCACCCCAGCTGTCACACACTGATTGCTTACACATTAATCTCTAGTTATCTGCCTTGCAGACACTGCCATGTATCCCCTTTTCTTATTTCTCTGTGCTCCAAACACAATAGGGAAATGATAGCTGAGTTATAAGTAAGTTGTGCACCCCCTCCTACACTGCGCCCTGAGGCTGGAGCCTCTCTCGCCTCTGCCTCAGCCCGTCCTTGGTTGTAATGACCCCAGAGTGAATGGCAGTCTTTATGTTTTCTGCAGACAAATAATGCAGAACTGTGGTGAAAGCAAACACATTCTGCTATGCTTCCTCTTAAAATGAACTTGTTAAAAATAGAACTATGCTAAATTTCATGTCAAGTTTTTAAAGGACAACTGTAGCAAGAGGTACCGTATGTGGAGGCTGCCATAATTATTTCCTTTTAAAGCGGTATTGTCACCATAAAAATCAAATTTCAACAGCAACTGGTCTGAGTGTATTAAATGATAAAGATGCTAATCCTGCATTCAAAGCTTGCAAATCTTTTTCTGCTGTTATGGTTTGTAGTTATCACATACTTTAGGAGCACTGGCCTTAGTGCCAAACAGTGCCAAAGAGTTGAATGCTGGGAGTTATTTTTATCTATAATATATTCCTCCTCTTCCATTTATTTCCTTGCCTAGCTGCTTATCAGAAACACCCTCTGATTACTTGTGTTTACAAGCAAGGCTGAGCTGACTCAGTGATTGGACGTGTAAATAAAAAAAAAAGACAGTGCAGTTGTTAGTATACACCTCAGTGGGAGTGTCTGAAGGCTCTGGGAGGAGGGCAGCTAATGAATACACAATGAGCAAGAGAAGAGAGGGGGGAAAACAAGAGTCAGGGGGGATATGATGTCAGCATTAGCTTGGCAAGATGGCCACTGCCTAGAATAGGATTTTCTGCTTTTCCTTTATAAAATTCACAGAAATCATTACGTGGATAGCCCAATACTTCTGCTATGTAAGTAGAAGTAGTATTTATCTACTTATATATGTGTTTTTTATTTCTAGGTTAGCATGGGTGTCGCTTGTTCTTTAACCTCCTGGGGGATACAAAAATATCGCCAGGGGGCGGCGCAGCACATTTTTTTAAAAATTATTATTATTTTTTTTAATCATGTAGCTAGCCTAGGGCACCCCCTCTGATCGCCTCCAGCAATCAAAGCAAACAGGAAATCCCGTTCAGAACAGGATTTCCTGTTTGGCTTCTCCCGTCGCCATGGCGACGATCGGGATGACGTCATCGACAGAGGGAGTCCCGATGCACCCCTCAGCGCTGCCTGGCACTGATTGGCCAGGCTGCGCATGGGGTCTTGGGGGGGAAGCGGCGCGGCACGGCGGGTAGCGGCAAATCAGCGCGGAGCGGCGGCGATCGGTATATACACACAGCTAGCAAAGTGCTAGCTGTGTGCAACAAAAAAAAATTATGCAAATCGGCCCACCAGGGCCTGAGAAATCCTCTGTGGCGGCTTACCCCGAGCTCAGCTCGGGATTATCCCCCAGAGGGTTAAGCAATACCAGTTGCCTGGCTATCCCGCTGATCCACTGCCTCTAATACTTTTAGCTATAGACCCTGAACAAGCATGCAGCAGATCAGGGGTTTCTGACATTATTGTCAGATCTGACAACATTAGCTGACGGCTTCTTTCTAGTGTTATTCAGACACTACTGCAGCAAAATAGACCAACAGGGCTGTCGGCAACTGATATCATTTAAAAGGAAATAAATATGGCAGCTTCCATATTCTTCTCACCGCAGTTCTCCTTCAATTTAACCAGGGTTGCATTCTAAAAATGTGCTTGAAATTAAAATATTGCAAAATTTAAATAAATGCCATTTCACGAGAATTGAACTTCTTCTAGCTGCGTTCTGCATGCGTAATCTTGACCTTACTTGCACTGTATCTGCAGAGTGCCAAATCTCTGTGAATTTACAAATGCACAGCTTCCCTGCCTGCTAACAATTATCATGGATGAAACACCAAAGACTCTGGTTCTCGAGCTTGTCACATGGGGGGAACATCTGACTCAGCAGCACTCTCACTCAAACCTTACATTCGCTTAAAGAAGAACTTCAGCCTAAACAAACATACTGTCATTAAGTTACATTAGTTATGTTAATTAAATAGATAGGTAATATAATCTCTTACCCACCCTGTTTTAAAAGAACAGGCAATGTTTGTGATTTCCTGAGGGCAGCCATCTTTTTGGTTGAAAGGAGGTGACTGAGCATGAGACACAGTTCCAACTGTCCTGTATCCTGATCACCCCTCCCAGTTGCTAGGCAACGAGAACAACAACATCAGAAATCCCATCATGCTTTGCACAGCATCAGGGGAAAAATGCCCGGGCAGTTTTCTTTGATAGGGTGGAGCTTAGCTGCTAATCAGCTAAAAATTAGGCTTTGGTAAGACAAACAAAGTTCTGATGCTGTGAAACTGTTAAAGAAACACCAAGCCTTTTCAGTGCTGCTGAGTAGATTTTTAGTCTAGAGGTTCACTTTAAAAAAAACTCTAGGGATGAGCAAGTCATTTTCGCTTCAAAATGAGCGTTTTTGCTATTTTCTATTACAAGTTGCGAAATGCAATTGCAACATGATTTTTTACTATTTTTCAGCATGCAATTCTTGGTGTTTTTTTCCCCTGCGATTCTCTGCATTTTGATTTTTTTTACCTGTGATTGCATTTTCAGAATACCCAGATAGCTCTGGGTAACCCAAAACCACTAGGAAAGTATAGGAGTCTAAAAGAGACTGAAAAGCCCTCCTACCAAAAAGCAATGCTGCATATTATTTTGCCTTTTGAAATCAGATTGTATTTGCATACCTTGTCACTGGATTGGCTAGGAAAATGGTTAGATCGCAAGAAAAAAATGCAGCACAGCCGACGTTTGAGATCAGGTCAAATTGTATCCAAATCAGAAGACGCCAGTGGAAACATGTATCCATGATTAACCTCTTGAGGACCACAGTGTTAAACCCCCCCTAAAGACCAGGCCATTTAAAAAAAAAATAGGCCACTGCAGCTTTAAGGCCAAGCTGCATGGCCACACAACACAGCGCACAAGTGCAGTTTTCATGCGCTTTGTGGATCGCAAACAATTCACCCCCGCCACTACCACCACACACACAAACACACAATTGTGAATGGAAAGTTTGAAGTTAATATTAATTATTTTTGCAGTCACCAAAAACAAATGGACAGGTTGTATACAGAAATTGTTTTTTTAAAGAGAGATCTCGCCAGCCATAATGTGTCTGCTGTAATAAATCTTATTTCAATCAGCCTGGCTCTTTTCTGGTACATTGCCGGAGAGAGGGAAGCCTGTTATCTCCCCTCCCACATTCCTGCTCCTCACTGATTGGCTGAGCGCGGTTCAGTGTGACTGGATGTTGAGAGGTTTATACATCTCACCCCTCTGCAGAAGCTGCTGATATACGATCTATGATGTGCTCACATGTGTTTACAAAGCGAGCTAGATATGACAGTGCACTTTCTACAGAGCTCAGTGGGGAGGAGGGCTGGAAATAAATAAACCATTTCAAGCAGGAGGGGACAGTATGTCCCTCACTGATAAGAAATTCCCCTTTTTATCTCTTTTTTCCTCTCAGAAGCCATTTCCTGCTAGGAAAGTGTTTTGTAGTTGGAATTTCTTATCAGTGAGGGTCACACTGTAGTCACTTCCTGTCTAAATCAGGACTGAGTCAGCCACTTACATACCTGATATTTAACTCTTTCAGACAGAGAAAGAAAAAAATGAACACCGCATAGTTATTTGTCTGCTAGGCACTGTACATACACATGTCTATCTCATCATGTCACAAGTCACTTTGGGTATCCTTTAAAACCATTACAGCTTAATTAGCATATTTATAGCACCATCCAAATCATTGCTTTTGTATTTTGGCCTTATTTGTTATGTTAATTAGAATTGCCCAATTCGGTGTTAAAGTTACCATACATCCCTTTCTTAGCAGTTGTCACCACTCTGTGGTGTCCCTCCAGCAGGTGTCACCCCAGGCATCTGCCTGGTTTGCCTGTCTAAAACGGCTTTGGATAGAGGGCGTCTTCCCCAGTGCAGAGTCAGTAAGAGAAAGTCACCGCCTGACAGCTGCAGTTATGTCAGTTCTTCGCAAACTGAATTATTGTAATTACTAGTAAAAAGGCCCGCCCGTTAAAAAAGGAGCGGTAGGCCACGGCCGCCAGGGCCGGATTTGTACTTTTTACTGCCCTAGGCCGACTTTCACCAGCCGCCCCTCCCAAGTTTAAATGGAACCTGCACATGTGCAGTAGCAAGGCATAGGTTTCACTGCATCACAGGGCATGAGCTGGTGACATAGCAGGTTGTGGTAATTATATTTTCCTATCACATCTGAAATACATAATGATATTATATTTGACCTGCCCACCCAAAACTAACCTTACACTAAAGCAGGCCATACTTTATTCAGCTATCACTCGGTGTTGTTTTTCATCAATAAAACGATCCGTTATCTCACAAACAAAGACCAACATTGCATGAAACTTTTGATTGATTTTAGCCCTCCATTGCAGCTCACACACATTATGTGCGTTATGCAACGCCAACATGCACAGCGTGAAGCCACTCTGATTGGGCAAATAGAATTGTACAGAGTATGGCTACCTCAACACTACAGTGACACTACAGTGACATGACTGTGTACTCTGTAACGTGCTGCGGAACATGTTAGTGGTATAGAAATACATCATAATAATAATATGGCAGGACATTAGGCTATTACTGCTGTAGGACTAGTTTGTGAGCTCCTCCGAGGACAGTCATGTACTCTATAAAGTGCTACAGAAGATGTCAGTGCAAAAATACGGTAGGACATTAGAATATGACAGAGATTAGATTGTAATCTCCTGTGAGGACAGTCTATCTACATGAATATCTACTCTGTAAAGTGCTGCAGAAGATGTCACTGCTATATAATTTTATAATTATTATAATGGAGGCTACTTTGGGAAAACTAAGAGGAGGCTGGACACAATAAGCAGCATGGAGGTGTCTGAAGAGCCTATAGGTAACTTTTCCCCTCAGGATTATAAGATTAGATGCCGGGAAAGTATCACAAATTAACTCATGTGAAGTTTATAGGAGGTATCCAACAATTAAGTAAAAACATTAAAAACAGATAAAAGACTCCCCTAATAGTGAATGCTAATCACTGAATCATAGGTCATACGACAGTCATCACATTTACACTCTTGTAGGAAACATTCATTGTAAACCAAACACTGAAAAAAATGCTAATTAGCATGCAAGGAAAGGTCCCTATAGTGCTAATAAAGTGCCAGTGTGAGTGGATGCATATAGAGTTAAAAAGACAACGGGCAGGATCTGTAAAAAGCACAGCCGATCTAAAATGGATAATTAGTATGTAAACAAAGTTTACCAAGTTTAGGTACCTGCATCAGCGTGTGCAGAGAGACCAGTCTTTTGACTGTTTATTACATCTTATCTGAGCACACTGCCGTCGGTCCCCGTCAGCCTTGCTTCCTCCCCTGCAACCCATGCCTTCCCTTCAGTTCAGCAAGTCTTGCTCTCAGTCCCAGCAACACGGCAAGACTGCCCCATGACTATACCGACGTTCTGGTCCGTGTGACGTCAGGCTCTGCACTGTATCCGATTCCCTGTTCATACTGCCGATAGGCTGAATCGGCAGAGATCATCCGTAGCAGAGACCCGAGGCGGCCACGCTGCAATGATGCAGCCGTTCTCTACTAAGCTGGCAGCACTGCTGACTTGTCGACAGCTTGTCCTTGGATGTAGCTGCACAGACAGCGGCTGATGAGTGTGGAGACATCAGGTGAAGCAGGTTTACGGCAACAGGACGCGGACGGGAACTCGGCTGATTTCGGCAGGTTAACTGTCCATGCCAGCTCACTGCCTGCAGGTCGCCCCTTGCTCTTTGGCGCCCTAGGCCATGGCCTATGTTGCCTTGGCTGAAATCCGGCCATGACGGCCGCTAAACCCTGCATACCGATGCTTCTCCCACCACTGTCCAAAGTACTGTATATGCACACAGGGAAATGTTGCTTGCTTGGCAGTTGGAAAAAGCTGTTATTTCCCACAATGCAATGAGGTTCTCAGACAGCAAACTGTCAAGTCACACAGGGACAGGATGACGCAGGGACAGAGGGGTTTAATTATATAGGATTATTGATTTATAAAGCGCCAACATATTCTGTGGCGCTGTACAAAGTAAGAAAAATACTAATATAGACAGTGACATACACCAATATACAAAACACAGAATTGGCACAAAATAAATTGGTAATTACAGTGACAAGAGTAACATGATGAATAAAATGTATAACAAATTACAAGACACAAAAGGGAGAGAGAGCCCTGCCCTTGCGAGCTACTGAATCATCAAATACCTCGAGAAAACTGCTACAGGGACTAAATCAGCAATGCAACATATTTACATGATTGATTGAAAATACTTTTTAAGTATTGTGTTAAGAAAACTTACGGTAATAAGTAATCTTACATCCTAAGGGTAATCTTACACCCTAAACTTTTTTTGTTTCTTGCAGAAGGATGCAGCGTAGTTGCACATTATGCCAGCAGTGTTGTAATCTTTTTGACCAACTCCTTCTGAGTCATTTGTTCCAACAGTCACTTAATTCCTCTTTTTTTGGTTAACAAGTTACTGTAGGTCTCTTAAAATAGATGTCCGCTATTAAGAATGTCCATTTAAAGTGGTTTACCCGAGTCCAACGCAGCCCAAAAATGGGACTGTATTTTACAGCATGTAAAAAGAGTTCCTTTTAATTTTAATCAAAAACACCCAAACTATGACATGCCCAACCCATGTTTTCACCATAATATTTAGCACTGAATTTGATCTGGCCCATTTTCTTTAAGATCATTTTAAAAATTCTGCAAAGCACAGAAGGGTCAACGACCAAATCCAATGGTGGTGGTATTCACACACACAGCAGCTATTAGTACTTTCCACGGTGTGTTCCTTCTGATCTGTAGAATGCAGGTTCCATTGTTATGAAATGGTTATGTTGACTTAAAGGAAACATCAGGCTAAAAAACGCAAAATCAGCTTTACTCACCTGGGGCTTTCTCCAGTCCCTTACAGCTGACTGTCCCACGCTGACTGCTCCGCTCTCCGCCGCCGTTCCGGGCTCACCGCACTGTGCAGGCGCAGTATGCCGCGGACAACATGGCCATGATTGACAGCGGCGCTTTATGCAGGCGTAGTAAGGATGACCTCGAGGTCGGCCTGAACAGCGTGCGGAAAGCCCAGGACGGCAGCGGAGAGCGGAGTGATCAGCGCTGGACAGTCGGTCCCAAGGGGCTGGAGAAAGCCCCAGGTGAGTAAAGCTGATTTTACGTTTTTTAGCCTGATGTTTCTTTTAAAGCAGTGCTGTCCAACTGGCGGCCCGCGGGTCTCATCCGGCCCACAAGGTCTCCTGTTGCGGCCCCCCTGCCGCCTGCTCCATGCAGTGGCAGTGCTACAAACCCCCCCCCCCCCTCCCCGAGTCCCCAGAGTTGAGAGGACTTTTTTTTTTCTAAAAGCCCTTGCCCTCATGCTGCGGCTGCTTAAATGTACATATTTACAGCCCCCCTCGTTCTCCCCCGTGGTTTGTTAGAGGTGTGTTAGAGGCAGCGGCAGCATGGGGGAGAATGAGGGGGGGGGCTTGAAATATGTACATGTAAGCAGCCGCAGCATGGGGGAAAGGAGGTTGATGGTGGACGCAATTGACGGTAGTTGGGTAAGTATGGCTGTACTCCGGCTGCCAGTCAAGATACATTTTGTGGGGAAATATGCTGCCAATCTGATCGCAGTTTGTGGATAATCTCCTGCCAATCTGATTGCACTTTGTGGGGAAATCGATTATCACTCTAATTGCATTTTGTGGGGAAACTGCTGCTAGATTATTTTTTTCTTTGGGGGGAGGGGGGGGAGGGGGGTGTCTGCCGGCCCTCCACCATGTGGTCTGGAAAAAAAAACTGCCCTCCATGCCCGTAAAATTGGACAGCACTGTAAAGGACAACTGAAGTGAGAGAAAAAAGGAGGCTGCCATATTTCTTTCTCTCTAAAAAATACCAGTTACCTGGCAGTCACACATACCCAACTGTCATCCAACAGACCAAGGTTAGAAGATAGTTGGGCATATTGTTTGGGTTTGTGGACAAGCCTTTAGGAGTGCTCAGAGGACACCCATACAAAAACACAGTTAGGTAGTACCCTGGACAAGGTTTGAACCTGGAACCCTAGTTTTTCTGGCAAAATTGGTGTCCACCAGGCCACCATGCTGCCTACATTCTATAGGCACACATTTCTTCTATTTAGCAGAAAAATCTACTAAAGTTTCGTTCCTCTTCAATTACTGGTGACAGACATCTGAAGGTTTGGACTCGCTAACTGCTGAGACACTGGGTCAGGGCTGGTGTACGGAACCCCATGTATTCTACATATTGATGTTAACCACATTGACAACAGGTGTACTTTGCATGTATTCAGTTTTTGTTTAGTCTGAGGCAGGGCTCACACTGAAATCTGAGTTGTTTTGCTGCAATGCAAAATCGCATGTGAAAATGCAAGTAATGCTTTTCTAATGCTTTAATTCCTTATTGAAATTAAAGGACCACTATTGTGAAAAAATTCAAAATTGTAAAGTACAAAAAATAAAAAGTACATTTCTCCCAGAGTAAAATGAGTCATAAACTACTTTTCTTCTCGCTGTCACTTACAGTAGGTAGTAGACAGAGCTGGCAGGTTTTGGACTAGTCAAAACAAAGTAGAGAGACAGTATAGTGGTCGGCACTACCTGGAGAATTAGCCCTTTAGATATGGCAGGATGGACTCAAAGCCAAACCCATGTTCTTAACTGCGTGCTCAGGATGGCATGGTGCAACAGCATTTCAATGTCAAAGAAAAAAAGTGAAAAACATCCGGCACTGCAGTGAATGGAAATTGTGTTTATTCCAGACTGTGCTCAAAAATGGAATGCATACAGCAAACAGTTCAAAATATAGAACAATACAGTCCTACCATGGGTGTGCAGATGGCAGTGGGCGCAGGGTGTGATACGGGCAGCCTAACGGCAGTGCTTCTTCTGAGGCTCGACCGGATGTTTTTCACTTTTTTTCTTTGACATTGAAATGAGGTTTTGGACTAGCCCAGGCATGGGCAAACTCGGCCCTCCAGCTGTTACGGAACTACAAGTCCCACAATGCATTTGCCTTTATGAGTCATGACTGTGGCTGTCAGACTCCTGCAATGCATTGTGGGACTTGTAGTTCCTTAACCCATTCGCGTTCCGTCGTTTTCACTTGAGAAATGTTCACCTCCCATTCATTAGCCTATAACTTTATCACTACTTACCACAATGAACTGATCTATATCTTGTTTTTTCCACCACCAATTAGGCTTTCTTTGGGGGGTACATTTTGCTAAGAGCCACTTTACTGTAAATGTATTTTAACAGGAAGAATAAGGGAAAAACTGAAAAAATTCATTATTTCTCAGTTTTCAGCCATTATAGTTTTAAAATAATACATGCTTCCATAATTAAAACTCACGTATTGTATTTGCCCATATGTCCCGGTTATTACACCGTTAAAATTATGTCCCTATCACAATGTATGGCGACAATATTTTATTTGGAAATAAAGGTGCATTTTTTCCGTTTTGCATCTATCACTATATACAAGTTTAAAATAAAAAAAATATAGAAGTATTTCATCTTTACAAAGTTTAGACCCTTATGTAAATATTTACATGTTTTTTTTTTATTGTAATTTTTTTTTTTACATTAAACATTTTATTTGGGTAGTTTTGGGAGGGTGGGATATAAACATGTGATTTATAATGTAAATGTGTTTGAATTTATTTTTTTTTACTTTTAGTTGTAGTTTTACTTTTTGGCCACAAGATGGCGGCCATGAGTTTGTTTACATGACGTCACTCTAAGCGTAACACACGCTTAGAGCGACGTATGGGGTGCGTTACAGCCAGAAAAAGCGAAGCTTCCGAGAGAAGCTGTCGCTTTTTCAGCGGGGGAGAGGAATCAGTGATCGGGCACCATAGCCCGATACACTGATTGCCTGGCTAACAAACCGCGGGCCGGGAGTGCGCGTGCACGATCGGCCGCGGGAGCGCGCATGGTTCCTGGACGTAGTTTCTACGTCCAGGGCCCAAAATAGGTTAAAGTGAATGTGTACCACTTTAAAAATCAAAAAGTCAGATACTCACCTAAGGAGAGGGAAGGCTCGGCCCGAATGAGCCTTCCCTCTCCTCTCCCGGTGCCCGGTCCCGCGCAGGATCCCCCGTAGCAGTATTCGACCAGTTCGGTCAAATACTGCCACTTCCGCTGCCGAAAGGATGTTTCGGAAGCCTTCGGGAGCACTCGGGCTCCCGAAGACGGGCCGCTCCATACTATGCATGCGCGAGCGTCCTCTATGATGCAATCGCGTGTGCGTAGTATAGAGCGGCCCGTCTTCGGAAGCCCGAGTGCTCCCGAGGACCTCCGAAGTCCCTGCAGCGGCGGACGCGAATGGGGGAGCCAGCGCAGCACCGAGGGCACCGAGAGAGGAGAGGGAAGGCTCATTAGGACCGAGCCTTCCCTCTCCTTAGGTGAGTATCTGACTTTTTGATTTTTAAAGTGGTACACATTCACTTTAACCTAAGTGGTACCCATTGGCTTTAACAGCTGGAGGGCCAAGTTTGCCCATGCCTGGACTAGCCCATCTCTTATATAGATCCTTTCCAGGGAGTGCTTTTGCAAAGGATAAATGAAATACTGAGAATCCCCCATTAACCACCCTGGTGTTCTGTTTATTCGCGGCGCTTTGCCGCGGGTGTTTTTTTTTTAACCTATTTTTTTTTTTGTATGTAGCTAGCCTAGCGCTAGCTACATGATTCCCCCCTCCTTGCCGCATCCCTCCCAACCCTCCGATCTCCGTCGGCGATCATACCCAACAGGAAAGCCCGCTCTGAACGGGATTTCCTGTTTGGGCTTCCCTCAACGACATGGCGACGATCGGAATGACGTCATGACGTCAGGGGAAGTCCTGATCCACCCCATAGCGCAGCCTGGCGGTGATTGGCCAGGTTGCCCAAGGGGTCGGGGGGGGGGTTCCCTGTTTCGCGGCGGGTAGCTACTGTAAGAGACAGCAACATAGGAAAAAAGTAATATATGGCTCATTTTACTCTACTTCTTAATTGTATGTGTTTATATCTGTTTTAAATGTTATACATTTTTGCAATATCGATCATTTAAACACAAACACTCATATCGTGCGGCAAAATGCTTGTGAGGAATCATCATGCAGTAAAATTTTACGTTTTTGAAAAAGCGTAGAAACTGGCAATAGAAACAGAAACAGAATTTTGTCACCATAGGATTCCTTTTAAAATAAAATAAGAATAATAGGACCGCACTGATATGTGAGAGTGATTCTATGTAAACTCTACAGCTATAAATGGTTAGCTGAATAAATCTGCTGCTCTGCTTTGTAAGTTCTCTGTGTGTAAAAGGCAAGGATGAGGTCAAATTAATAACAGGGACATAAGGAAAATTGAATGCCCCTAGCAAGCACTGTGGATCAATACACAGCCTCCAAATTTCCTAAATTGCACTGAGAACACCTAGTCATAAAGACACGAGCTTTATTATTGCATTAAGGAAGACACACAGAGAGGCGGAAGGTTTTGGGACCTCAGTATAATACATGTTTAAAAAAAAAATTCTGTGATTACAAAAACAAAAAAGCAGACGAAATCTGAGAGGTGGTTAACGCGTTGTTGTTTCCTTCAAAGGTTATGGGCCTTGGAGGAAGCGTGGATAAAGTCAGGCCTGGATTTACATCACAGGAGCCCATAGGCATAGATTTCCTGGCACCCTAGACTTGCCCCTCCATGAACTTACAAACGCCTGCTGAACCCCACCGCAAGTGTGCTGGCTGTCCCAACTGTCACTTCTCCCATAGTTCAATTGCCCGTCATAGGTAGCTACAGGTGCCCCTTAGTATTAGGTATCAAGAGCTATCTTTAGTATTAAGTATCTAGAGATGCCCCAGTTGAAGGGAGATCTGGTCAGTGGAATGCGGAGAGCAGGGTGAGTAACCTCTCATTTACACTCTGCTTGGGACTCTGCATGGGTAAGGCAGGGGTACGGTACTTGAGGAGGGGAATGAGCCAACCGGTCCATCATCACCCGCCTGTAGGCACGCGCCTACAGTGCCTTATGGTAAATCCGGCCCTGGTTAAAGTGGACTTGTACTCTTGCACAGGACAGAAGGAAAACTGAGAAAAATGCACCCTTTATGAATTTAGAGAGTTCAGCCTGTCTAATTCCCCCTCATTTGTGACTAATCACAACTGTACTTTGATCTCTCAGCTGTGTCAGCTGGCTGCCTCGGCAGAGCAGCTAGATTTGTAAACACAGGAATTTAATCCTATGTCTGCTTCCGTGAAAGCAGGAAGAAGACACACTGCAGATTTATTGCCGGATTTGTAACAAAGAAATATTTTTTCTTTAAAGTTTATTATGTTGTTGCTTATTTTTTAGAGCAGACAGGAAACAACAGAACTGCAGTGGAATGGAAAAGTCGCACCCCGCGTTCGGCACGCATTGCATCGCATACAGTGAAGCATATAGTCAATGCAAAGTATGGATCCAAGTAAGGCCTCTTCCTAGTGGTGCGGCAGAACGGCCGCTTAGTAACACGGTTTACCGATGCGCCACCTATGCCATGTTTACAGTGACCGATCCTCTGGATGACCCATCTCCAGTAACATCTGATACCAATTGCTGGACATCTGCAGGGCATTAGTCACTAGGTAACAGGAACTATAGGGATGCATGTAAAGCCCCTTTTATTGCCATTCTCCTGAGTGTCTTCCTGTAAAGCCCGCTCCTCCCGATGTCTGGCCTCTGCTACCAGCGTTCCTTCTACCAATGCACTGATGTGCATTTCAATAAACCCCTTCATGTCATTTATCCCATGATCTCTGGTATCAAGCTGGCCCCTAAACAAAATAACTATCGGAATTTAACCTTAAGTTTCCCATACCCCAAGCCTTGCCTCTGCCAGCTTCCTCTGTGTACTCAGCTGGCTCTTATTTTTGAACCGGGAATGAGAGCCAGAAGGTAGGTCAGACGGAGCGTAATATTGCCCCCGCTAGGTTTTTTATAAAGTCGGATTTTCATATCTGTACTGCGCTGAAACCCGAAACCCCCAGCAGCTCATCAGGAACGAGCGGACGTAATCATATCAGTCTAATTTTATTTGGTTAGATTGATATCTCCTAACTTAATCATTTACCTCCTCCTCGGCATTAACCGAGGCAATTTTCCGAATCACTGCTGTAATGATCCTATAGCCATCATTTTATATATATTATGAGGATCTTTAGTCTCCTGCTGTTTAGTTCCATGGAAGAAAGAAATAAATTAGCAGCGTGGACTGCTTGCCTCCTTTGCAGAACTTGGTAATAGTGATTAAGTCGAATCTCCATTAGAATGGATGCTATCAGAAAGAGAGGTTTAATCGACTCAGGTGAGTAGAAATTAGCTGCTTCTGCCGCTGGCAATTACCGAGCCAGATGCCTTTTCATGTTTTTTTATGTTTTGAGGTTTCTCGGTGACATGGAAGTACATGATAAAATGCGATTGTCTGCAGAAGAGATAAAGCAGACGTTTATCAGCTGCAATCATACAATGGGTTCTTTTTTCGCAGCCGTATATTATTCTATTCTACTTCTCCTTCTGAAAATTCTGAATCAGAGCTGAAATAAAAAGCTAAACATTTTTTTAAAAGAGGATTTAACCACTTAAAGAGAATCTGTATTGTTAAAATCGCACAAAAGTAAACATACCAGTGCGTTAGGGGACATCTCCTATTACCCTCTGACACAATTTCGCCGCTCCCCGCCACATTAAAAGTGGTTAAAAACAGTTTTAAAAAGTTTGTTTATAAACAAACAAAATGGCCACCAAAACAGGAAGTAGGTTGATGTACAGTATGTCCACACATAGAAAATACATCCATACACAAGCAGGCTGTATACAGCCTTCCTTTTGAATCTCGAGAGATCATTTGTGTGTTTCTTTCCCCCTGCATCTCTCATGCACTGAAGTTTCAGGCTGCTCTTTTCTTCCTGCAAACTGCTTTGCCCTTGTCTGTAATTCCTCATTATGTGAAAGCCCAGCCAGCTCAGAGGACGATTTATCCAGCTTGTAAAAGATAAGAGAGAAGCTGCTCTAATCTAAATAACACACAGGCAGTGTGCATAGAGGTGCCTGGAAGGGGGAGTTCATAGCAGAACCACAACACTGAAGAACTTGGCAGCCTTCCAGACACAGGCTGACAAGTCTGACAAGAGAGAGATAAGTTGATTTATTACAGAGACCGTGATAGTACAAAGTGCTGCAGTAAGCCAGAACACATTAGAATAGCTTTTGGAACTTGTAGGATGATAAAAAACAGGATGCAATTTTTGTTACGGAGTCTCTTTAAAGGAGTTATCAGCCAAAATCTAAAATATGAGCTTTACTCACCTGGGGCTTTCTCCAGCCCCTTGCAGCCGACTGTCCCATGCCGACCGATCCGCTCTCCGCCGCCGTCCTGGTCTCCGCGCACAGCGCAGGTGCAGTAGTTCTGCGTCTGCGCAGTAAGCCTCATTGGCACTGTGAGCATAGGCTAGGTTCACTGTGGTCAGTGGCATAATGCACACGTTATAATGAGTGTGAACTGCAATGGTGACTGGCTATAGACTTTAATACAAAGACTGCATGCAGCGCGTTAGAATAATGCAAGCAGTTACAATGCAGTACTGTAAACAGCCCCATAGAATTTTATGGGCAGTAAGGTGACATGCAGAATTACTCTCCAACTGAGCATTGTGAACTGGGCCATAAGGCCCGTACTCACGGGCTGCAAATGTTGCCTGTCGCCAGCACACGTGAGCGTGTGGGCGACAGGCCGGCGACAGGCCGGCGACAGCTTCTCGCCAGGTCCCTCCGCGTACACACGCGGAAGAGGGACCAGCGGCGAGGCGGAAGCTGTCGCCGACGTTCCTCCTCCCCCCGCCGGAAGCTCCATTTGATACAATGGAGGTTGCTGTCGCTAGTCCGCGTACTCACGCGGACTAGCGACAGTTGCGGGGGAGGTGCGGCGGCGACTGTCGCCATGCGATTGAAACTTTCAATCGCATGGCGACATGAGCGGCGGGCGACAGTTCGGGGTGCGCGCGCGTGCGACGGCCCATACTCACGGGCGACCTGTCGCCGCAACACGCGCGCGCCGCGTGTTGAGGCGACAAAAGTCCCTCGTGAGTATGGGCCATTAGAGGCATGGATCAGCAGCAGGAGGGCCAGGGAGTCTGCATTGTTTGAGCCCAGTTCACAGTGCTCAGCTGCATTGCAGAATAATTCAGCATGTTACTCACTGCCCATACAATTCTATGGGCCTGTTCACAGTACTGTATTGTAATAGACTGCATATTTCTAACTTGGCTCGCCACACACCGGTCGATGTGGCCAGAAAATAGATCCCTCTCATATCATAATCTGATCAGAGAGAGATCTATCTAATCAAATCCCACCACACACTGCACATAGATATTGAATAGATTTCAGCATGAGACGACCTGAATGATTTTTACGACACCGAACAGAAGCCCGACATGTCATAATAGTGATGCTATTGTCACATATCTGATGAAACAAACACATCTACAGAGGTCTTATGCCAGTGACAATTGCCTGCCTATGGTCAGTGACATGGCTATACACTCTGTTAAAGCGGACCTGAACTCAGAACTTACTCTCTGCTCTAAAAGATATGCAACAGCATAATAACCTTTAAACAAAAAACATTTGTTACAGCTGAACAGTAAAAAACAGAGCAGGAGCACAATAGCGAACAGCAGCAGCCAAGGTGAGCTCAGGGCCAGTCCTCAAACCCTAAACAGGAGAAATGGGAAGAAATATTGGAGCACCTGGCGCTTACAATAATGGTATAGATCAATATGATCAAGTTCATCCGTCCAGAAAAACTGCGCACTGCAAATACTCGTGGACAACAATTCCTGAGAGACAGTTCATACAGTATGTGTGACACAGTACCTTTTGGGAGTATAGAAATACCTCCCTATCAGTGTGCAGCGTCCTCCGTATATTGTGTATGATTGTGTGGGGTCCGCATGGATAGCGGAGCTGTATGGCAACCATATATATACTCTGTGAAATTTGTTTTCTGTGATTATGAACTGTCTCTCAGGAATTGTTGTCTACGAGTATTTGCAGTGCGCAGTTTTTCTGGACAGACAAACTTGATCATATTGATCGTACAGATCGTACAGATCGTAAGCGCCAGGTGCTCCAATATTTCTTCCCGTTACAGCCGATACAAATCCTGCAATAACTCTGTAGTGTGTCTACTTCCTGCTTTCATGGAAGCAGACACAGTGTTAACATCCTGTGTTTACAAATTAGCTGCTCAACCGAGGCAGCCAGCTGACAGCTAAAAGATTAGATTACAGTGGTGATTAGTCACAGATGAGGGGGAATTAGACAGGCTAAACTCTCTAAATACATACAGGGTGCATTTCTCTATGCTTTTCTTCTGTCCTGTGCAAGAGTTCATGTCCACTTTAAGTACTGCAGAAGATGTCAGCGTTATACAAGTTACCAGAATAGTAAAAATGATAACTTCCTAGTTCTGGTTAAAAAAAGGAGTAACTTTCTGAAACCACTGCAAATTTTCAGGTTTGTGTACAAGACTTTCAGGTATTTTTTTATTATTTTTTAAATTACCGGTATATATTTTTGCATTATTATGTTATGCCTCTCTTTGTAGCATTCGCTTATAGTTCACCCAGAGGTCTGCATGAGTAGAAGTAATGTTTCTCACGTCTTACACCCAGTTTTATCACCCTACTCATGTATTGCACAATGCAGGAATATACACATTCATAGAAATTGCCATTTGTTTGCTTGAATTAATCACTGAGACATACACATTACTATAAAAGAGTTATTAAATGGTGTAAAGACAGGATGGAGTAATAATGCTTTGCTGGTAGTTTGTTAAGGATGCAGCCAAACCTTTTCTTGGCCCATATACGTTTTACAATAAGTGAGTAGGAGATTATGAAATCCACAAAAGAGGAAATGTCAGCATTGTGTAAGTGCGATTACACTTTAAGCACTTTGGGCTTGGCTCACTGCGGGAAATTTTCACTCCTTGGCCCATACGCAATTCATTTTTTCTCCCGAGTTTTCTACTAGGTGATATTATCAAACTTGTCAATAGAGAATAGAGGAATCCACTCTGTATGCATTTAGAGCTGGGTGTCAAACTCAAATACAAAGAGGGCCGAAATTTTACACTGGGACCAAGTCGCGGGCCAACCTAAATGTCTACTGGCCACCTTCCTCCCTTACAAAGTTCACAGGTGTCTATTGACCCCCTCCAGCCCCTATACAGTTCCCTGGTGTCTAGTGGTCTCCCACACATAAATATTTACCTAAGGGTCTAAACTTTTAAAATATCTATGTAAAGATGAAATATTTCTATTTTTTTTTTTTTTTTATTATAAGCTTGTAAATAGTGATGGATGCAAAACGGAAAAAATGCACTTTTATTTCCAAATAAAATATTGTCGCCATACATTGTGATAGGGACATCATTTAAATGGTGTAATAACCGGGACAAATGGGCAAATACAATACGTGGGTTTTAATTATGGAGGCATGTATTATTTTAAAGCTATAATGGCTGAAAACTGAATTTTTTTCAGTTTTTTCTTATTCTTCCTGTTAAAATGCATTTACAGTAAGGTAGCTCTTAGCAAAATGTACCACACAAAGAAAGCCTAATTGGTGGTGAGAAAAAAAAAGATATAGATCAGTTCATTGTAATAAGTAGTGATAAAGTTATAGGCGAATGAATAGGAGGTGAACATTGCTCGGATGCATAAAGTGAAAACGACTTCAGGATGAAGTGGTTAAAGAGTTTAGCCTGTCTTATCCCCCCTCATCTGTAACTAATCAGAGTGTAATTTGATCTCTCAGCTGTGTCAGCTTAGGAATCTTGGCAGCCTCTGCAGAGCAGCTAATTTGTAAACACAGGATGTTAACCCTATGTCTGCTTCCAGCAGGAAGTAGACACACTGCAGGAAGTAGACGCAGATTTATTGTGGCATTTCTAGCAGTTGTAACAAATAAATGTTTTTCTTTAAGGGTAGGAATACACTAGGCAGAATCGCATATGCGTTTCCCACTATGGAAAATGCTTATGCGATTCTGCCCAGTGTGTTCCTACCCTAAAGGTTATTATGCTGTTGCTTACCTTTTAGAGCAGAGAGGAAGTTCTGAGTTCAGGTCCGCTTTAAAACACCAGCAAGCAAGAACATACTCAAAATAATATTGATACAGTAACAGTAGTACTTTTTCACCTACTTTTGCTTTTCATTTGCAAAGTGCTGAAAAGTTATTTTAGTAGCGAGAAGCAGAAGTAGAAGGTGAAGAATGATCTCCTAGGAGAAAACTCAGGAAAAAAAGTGAAATGCATATGTCCTCAGGGCCAGATTTAAGCCAAGGCCAATTAGGCCATGGCCTAGGGCTCCTCAGGATCAAGGGGGGGGGGCAGCAGGCTATACTAGGAAAGGAGGAGAGGGTCACCTGGCTACCTATTTTAATGGGAGGGGGGTTCATCAGGCTTTCTATTCAGAAGGGGGGGGGGGCATCTGGCTTCTTATACTAGAGGGAAGGGGGGGGGGTCATCAAAAGGTGGGGATCTTCAGGCTATCTAAACTGGAGGAGGTGGGAAGGATTATCTGGCTACCTATACTGTAGGTGGAGGAAGGGTCACCTAGCAGCCTATACTAGGGGGAAGGGTCATCTGGCTACTTATTACTGGAGGGGGCGGGGAGACATCTGGATACATATACTGAAGGGGGGCGGCTGCTGGCAGCGGCCTTGGGCGGTAAAGTATACAAATCCGGCCCAGTATGTGCCCTGTGTTGATCTCACATGCACAGTTATGATGCTGAACTATTCACCAGAAACCATTTGAGTCAAGACTTTTAGGGTATCAAAACAAGTATTATTATTGATGCAGTGGTTGCATAGAGCATAGGTTCTCAACACGTGGTACGCGTACCCCAGGGGGTACTTCTGATAGTTCCAGGGGGTACTCAGGCTTGATAAACTTAACCAAGAATAACAAATGTAGAGTTTTATAAAATTATAAATCTTATTTTAACAACACCAAATTAGTATTTTAGCTAGTTAAAAGCAATAGTAAATGCTTGGAAATGGTTTAGAACCAGTTATCATGTACTACGATTAAATATATATTTATCAAGGGGTACTTGTGATAATGTTTACTATGCTAGGGGGTACTTGGTGAGTACAGGGTTTTAAAAGGGGTACAGATCTATAAAATGTTGAGAAACACTGGCATAGAGTACTGGTTGAGGGCACTGCCTTTGACATGGGAGACCAGGGTTCGAATCCTGGCTAGGGTCAGTACCTATTCAGTAAGGAGTTCAAGGCAAGACTCCCTAACACTGCAGGATTGAGCTTGTCCTTAGTGGCTGCAGCTCTTCAGCGCTTTGAGTCTGACTGGAGAAAAGCGCTATACAAATGTTTGTATTTAATTATGTATAAAGCACCAAAATATACCGTGGCGCCGTACAGAGTAGGAAACTAACACTGGGTTCATAATAATACAGACAATAGTTTACACACAATAAAGACCACGGGGTTGATTCACTATTTATAACGTGCTGCTACAGTGCGACTTATATCCGCGCGCTAATACAGTAGCGTGACTTAATGATGCAGCTGGGCACGCTAGTGGCAGCGTAGCGTGTGTACCTGAGCAACGGTCGATGCTTTTAACGGTATCGTCACCATAAAAATCAAATTTCAACAGCAACTGGTCTGCGTGTATTAAGTGATAAAGATGCTAAGCCTGCATTCAAAACTTTCAAAACTTTTTCTGCTGTTATGATTTGGAGTTATCACATACTTAAGGAACACTGGCCCTTTAGTAGTCGTGCCAAAGAATTGCATGCTGGGGGTTCTTTTTATCTATAATCTATTCCTCCTCTTCCCTTTATTTCCCTGCCAGCTTCTTATCTGAAACCTAATCCCCTACCCACTTGTGTTTACAAGCAAGGCTGAGGCGACTCAGCGATTGGTTGAGAAAAGAAAAGAAGTAAAGGGCAGAAATTACATCACGAGTTAGCCTTAAGGGCCCTTTTCCACTAGCGCGTTTGCGCTAGCTGAATCGCAAAACCGCAAACCGCTAGCGATTTTACAATCGCTACGGTTTGCTTTTTAACATAGGAATCGCGGTAGGTCATTTCCACTACCGCGATTCGTTTTTTACTTGATCGCGATCGCGCCGCGGAGCGACTTTTGCCGCGATTTTGCTATGCAGTGCATAGCATAGCAAAATCGCGGCCGCAAACGTCGGGAAAACGGCGGAATTGCGATTCAGCAATCGCTAGCGTTCAGCGCGAACGCTAGCGACTGCTAGTGGAAAAGGGCCCTGACTGTGGACAAAAGACATGGCCCCCACCAGGAACAGAATTACCGTAATTTACTATTTAACATTCACTTATATACATATACTTATATATATATATAATATATATATATATATATATATATATATATATAGTATGGCTGATCCTACTGCTTTAAGAGCTGCAAGGTAGTGATGTATCGATACCGTGTTACTTCACTAGCATGCAGGAGAACAGAGGCGCCAAAAGGATAAAAGGAAGCTAAATGAGCTTAAAAACCAAATTCTTGGTAAATAGAGGAGGTAGTGGTGGACTTACTTCCCCCAAGTAGACACACAACGACTGTAGTAAACACAGTCAATATATTTTATTTATGAACTCCAAATATGCAACACGTTTTGCAGGTTTGATCCCGCTTCATCAGGCAATAACAACGGAGCAATAGCATATGTGGTCAGTAGAAGAGCCAGGCACCTCTGTCTCTTCACACCTGGCTCTTCTACTGATCACATATGCTATTGCTCCGTTGTTATTGCCTGATGAAGCGGGATCAAACCTGCGAAACGCGCTGCATATTTGGAGTTCATAAATAAAATATATTGACTGTCTTTACTACAGTCGTTGTGTGTCTACTTGGAGGAGGTAAGTCCACCACTACCTCTTCTATTTACCAAGAATTTGGTTTTTAAACTCATTTAGCTTCCTTTTATCCTTTTGGCGCCTCTGTTCTCCTGCATAATAATGAGTCCACCCTGGGTGGAGGGTTGAACCCCCTTTTTCTCATCTACAGAGAGCGACTGCTTATTCCTGAGTGGGGTCAGGAAAATCTCCCCACCTGCCTTTACAGTGGTTGCCTAATGGTAATCCTGCTTTGTGAGTATTAATATTTACTCTAGCTAGTAACCATTTACCAGTATATATTACACTATCGGGGCTCTTGGTGTTCCTTGTTTTTACTTCACTAGCATGGCTGCTACTATGTTAATTAATACTGTATAGCAACGGCCAATCGTGATGTCATGACCATGGCCCTGACAGTTTGCTGCCTGTGAACCTCATTGCATTGTGGGAAAAAAAGAGCTTATCCTAACAGCAAAGTAAGCAGCATCTCCCTCTGTGCATAGAACCCTCAGTAGCCGATCATTCTGTACAGATCATCACCTGGCAGAACTAAAGATAAATTTCAGAATGTGAATTAGGGAGAGGAAAGATTTTACAATGGGCAAACACTGACTAAATCTTTAGTATAAATTTTTTTTTTAAAAAATAAGCAATTTTATTCATTATGTTATTTTTACTACAATTCCTCTTTATCTTTCCTCCACCTGATCTGATCTCTGCCATTTTACAGCCCTGAGTAAGGGCTGGGACCCACTGCAAGTAGATATTGTGATTGGACTTTCATGTTACTGTGCGAACTACACACAATGTACAGTGCGTCATAACTGACAGCATGGTATGAGTGAGCCTTTCATAGTTAACAGAGGATCCATCCGCATGTCTGTTTGTCCGTTGCCATCTGTAGAGGAAAACTGTACGTTCTGGGCTATGCTATGAACCTAGGGTAACTGCTACAGACTGCAAGCTTCTTAGGGCTCGTTTCCACTAGGGCGAATCCGCATGCGGGCACTGCATGCGGATTCGCATAGCTAATGTTAGTGGATGGGGCTGTTTCCACCTGTGCGGCGTGCGGGAGCGATTTGGCAGCGGGCCAAATCTGCACGGCGGGACCCACAGTTTTCGCCTGCGTCGGGAATCCGTGCGAATCGCCGCTAATGTATTTAATAGTAAAAACGCATGCGTTTGGTACATGCGTTTTTACCCGCGATTTCGCGTGCGATTTCGCACCCTTCCCAATGTTATTTTGTCCTGGCAGTGTCATGGTTAATTTCGCATGGCACCCTGCCATGCGAAATCGCACGCGAAATCGCGGGTAAAACGCATGCGGAAACGCACCCGCATGCGTTTTTACAAGCGTCGGAATGCCGGCGAAATCGCGTCGCACTAGTGGAAACGGGCCCTTAGAGGATTCAGTCTGTGCCTGCCCGTTAAGCAGTAGCATGATGAAATCCAAGTTATGGTTAAATGAACCCTCTGACTTGCTACTGGTCCCATAATCAAAATTTCAATACAGGATATTTAGTCACAGAAGTGTATTTCACCAGAGCCAGATTTGTACTCTTTACTGCCTAAGGCCACTAGCCAGCTGACCCAGCCCCCTCTTGTACAGGTTGCCAGGTGACCCTTCTCCCTTACCTCCATTATAGGTATCCTGATGACCCCTCCCACTAGTATAAGAAAGGGTAACCCTCCCCACATTTCCATATAGATAGCTTGGGTACCACCATCCCTCCAGTATAGGTAGCAAGATGAGCCTTCCTCCTAGTATAGCCTGATGCCCACCCACCCTTGATCCTGTGTTGTGCCCTAGGCCATGGCCTATGTGGCCTTGACTTAAATTCGACCCTGTATTTCACACAAAGAAATATAAACTTTGAGCACTCTCCCTACTAAGTTATCCAAAGGTGTTTTTAGAACAAAGATCTATGCCTGGAGACAAACTTCTATTAAATGCATAATCATCATAGCCAGTCAGTCATCCGTCACATTCTTACAACAGGAAGAACTAATTGCTCCATGTAGCAAGGTAAATTACACTTTACAGTAAACTCCCCACCTGCTTAAAAAAATGTTTTTTTCCAAACGTTATGCAGTCAAAGGTCAACATAGACTGTCCTGATTATCAGTACATTGCAGAGCCCTGGGGGAGGGGGGGGGGGCTGTTTATTGCTCCGTAGCTAAGCATGCAAACAGCAATACTCCAATAACAACCAGTGGAAAAAGAAAACAAGCTAGACAGCGTACAAAGGCTGCACTCAGGAAGAGACCACATAATACACTTTATGGAAAACTTGGGAATATGAGAGGCAGCAGGTGGATAGATGGTAAAAGTCTGTTTTCAATTATCGGATGTTATCGGATGTTGCATTTTTCAGCTAATTAAACCTTAAGGGTAAAAGAAAATCCAGCGCAGGGCTTTCCTGTAGAGACAGAACATGTTCAGCAGACATTCTAATGCCTGGACAGTGATGGACGGTGTGGCCTGCTGACTTCTGGAGTCCTGCACATTTGGTAAACTGTATTGACCTTAGAGGTCAGACTTGATTACTGGAACCTGTGGGGGATGTGACTGCTTGAGTGCTATTGATATTATTCATGCTGTACTAAAGCTCAAAGGATCAGAGCTGCATCTCTGTGTCTTTAAATGATATCGTTATATAGAGGAGCTGCCTATATAATGATATCATATAGCACGTAGAGGGGGTGAAGCAGACAAATATGCAAAAATCAGCTTCTCTTTCTATTCATCCAGCCAGCGCCAAGTTTATGAGCAAAGGCAGATGTGTGTTTTTTTTCAATCAGGCTTGTTCACATCTAATATCAATGACGGCAGCGATTTTCTTTTTTTGCGCGTTTTTCCCTCTCCCGAGGCTCCACTGCGCGCTACGATTTTGTGCAAAGCGCTTTTGCAGAGCGATTCCGTTTTTCACTCACTGACGTCAATCAGGAAGTGAACTCTTTCACCCGGAAAATAATAAATACAATGTATTTATTCTTAAAAACGCGAACGCAATCGCCAGATAAAAAAAAATGATTTGTGAGCGTTTTGCATTTTTCCTATACCTTCCATTGTAGCAAAATCGCTCTAAAAATGGTACATGCATCGCTTTTGTGAACGGAAAGCAGACGAATGAACCATCCCATAAGGATCAGAATCAGAATCAGAATCACTTTATTCGCCAAGGGCGACAGGCGCCGCCCTCGGAATTATTTGTGGACACAAGGCATATTGACAATGACAACGGTGCGAATAACACTACACATAGTACAAATTATAACGAAACATTACAGCATATTGGCAAGTGACAAACAGTTATACAACAAAACCTGAACTAGATAATCACAACAAAGCATCCCTCTATACCGAATCTAGGATAAAAGATAACTTTTATTTCAAAATATTAAAAAAGGTCTGACTGACAATACACATACTCTAAAGGTATTGTGAGGCCTACACTGTAAGTAATGAACGGGTCACGAAGTAACCCAGGCCAAGGACCAATACCAATAATATAAAATCACACAACCCCCACCACAAAACCCGACATGTTTCGCTTCTAGATGAAGCTTTTTCAAGGGACAAGTGACATTAAAGTGCAAACAGTGATAAGGTGCAAAGTTACATAATTAAATTAATATAGAGTATGGCCTATCGGCTCATAACATATCAGCAGCTGATATGTTATGAGCCGATAGGCCATACTCTATATTAATTTAATTATGTAACTTTGCACCTTATCACTGTTTGCACTTTAATGTCACTTGTCCCTTGAAAAAGCTTCATCTAGAAGCGAAACATGTCGGGTTTTGTGGTGGGGGTTGTGTGATTTTATATTATTGGTATTGGTCCTTGGCCTGGGTTACTTCGTGACCCGTTCATTACTTACAGTGTAGGCCTCACAATACCTTTAGAGTATGTGTATTGTCAGTCAGACCTTTTTTAATATTTTGAAATAAAAGTTATCTTTTATCCTAGATTCGGTATAGAGGGACGCTTTGAAGTGACAAACAGTGCAAGTAGCACTACACATAGTACAATTTATAGAAAACATTACAACATATTGGCAAGTGACGACAGTGCAAGTAACCCTACACATGGTACAGTTTATAAAGAAAACATTGCGCAATAGCAGTGACACATCGAGCGGTTGTCACCATATAATGCAATGGTGTATACAGTGTTATGCAAAGATGACCATGTCATCCTATGGGCGCTCGTTCATGCCCCTAGGTGCTGGAGGGGCTTAGGAGATGAAATTTGGGAGAGGGTCTGAGTTAAGGAGAGTGATCGCTTGAGGGAAGAAAGTGTTCCTACGCCTGGTGGTTTTGGTGTAGATGGACCTATAGCGGCGTCCCAAGCGTAGGGGGCTGAAGAAGTGATTACCAGGGTGGGAGGGGTCGAGTGTGATTCTATTTGCCCTGGACCTCATTCTGGATGCATGGAGAAGGTCCAGGGGTGGCAGGGGCGACCCAATGATCCTCGCAGCCACATTGATGACTCTCTGGAGTTTGAGCCTGTCCTTTGCATTTGCCCCCGAGTACCAGACAATGATGGCGGAGCAAAGGACAGATTCGATGGTCGCCGTATAAAAACTGGTCAGTAGCTCCCTGGGCATTCCAAACTTCCTCAGTTGCCTCAGGAAGAACAGTCTCTGTTGGGCCTTCTTTTGGGTTGTGGAGGTATTTTCGTCCCATCTCAAGTTCTCCGTGATGGTGGTGCCTAGGAACCGTGCGCTGTGTACCCTGGTGACTTTGGTACCATCTATGATGACTGGGCTGGGTGGTGGGGCGTTCCTTCTGAAGTCCACTATCAGTTCCACAGTTTTCGCTGTGTTTAGTACAAGTTTGTTGTCTGAGCACCACCTGAGAATCCGCTCGATCTCGCTGTGGTATTCCCGCTCCGATTTATCACCCATGAGTCCTACGATGGTGGTATCGTCCGCAAACTTGATGACCTTGACAGTGTCCACAGAGGAGGTGCAGCTGTTTGTATACAGGGAGAAGAGCACAAGGTATTTTAGGGCATTTTCCAGCGTCACCGGCGCTCAGAAAAAGCACAAAACGTCCTAGTTGTGAGCAAGCCCTCAATGACATTACTGATTATTATCGATTTATAAAGTGCCAACATATTCTGTGGCGCTGTACAAAGTAAGAAACAAACATGGGGTACATAATACAGACAATGGTATACACCAATATACAGCATACAGAATTGGTACACAATACAGAATTGGCAATTACAGTGACAAAAGTAACAATGACTAAGGAGTTCGGTCCGAAACATGTCAGCTAAAGGGTTACTTGATTGTATTGAGGATATGTCCTAATAAAGCTTTCGGAGAAGATATTATTACGGATCTCCCTTCTACTTTATATTGACAAAAGTAACAAGATGAATAAAATGTATAACAAATTCCAAGACACAAAAGGGTGACAGAGCCCTTCCCTTCCAAGCTTACAGTCTATAGCAATGGGGGGAAAGAAGTGGAGGGGTAGTATATAATAATAATCATACCTAGAGACAGTGTGTTTTTAGGTTATCTAGTAAAGAGTGCAACTTGGCCTCAGGTCAAAGGGGAGCTGGCCTAAGTTAGAGCATATGCTTTTCAGAAGAAGTGAGTTTTGAGGGAGCGTTTAAAGATACCAAAGGTTGGAGAGTGACAGATGGAAGGGCATTCCAGAACAGGGGTGAAGCACGTGTAAAATCTTATATACGTTAATGCGAGGAGGTAATTCTAGAGGAGAACAAAAGAAGGTCATGTGCAGATCTGAGATTGATTGTATGGGCTTATTCAGAAAGACGCCGACTGCCTGATCTAGCTAACCGTCAATCTACAGCACATTCGGTAATTATTATTGTGTATTTACAGAGAGGGAAAGAAGTATTTCGCTGCCAAAATTGGTTGCATGTATCGAATGGATGTGGTGGACGGACCATTGCGGTTGATCGGGTGTGGGGCAGTAATGGCGAGCGATATATGGATGAGTGACAAAGGCGACAAAACCCCGCTGCTGCCCCCCCTCCCCCAGTGTATAATTGTGCCTCCCATGTGTGCATTTATACATTGCCTTCCTCTGTCACCGACAGCGCAGTGCACATCTGTCTTCCGCCACTGTGTGGCCTGAACAAGGACCGTGGAGGTTTGAAATGGTGGACTGTAGCCACTATGCAGCTTGTATGTTTTTATCTATGAAGACCAAATAAAGCAATTTGTAAAAGAGCTGTGCCGGATTACTTTGGAGAAGCTGGATTACTGACCCAGAAGGTACACGGGTCTATCCGCTGCACGCTTTTTGCCCCCCACTTCACTTGAGTGCTGTACCTCACATTTTTTGGAGAAGTAATGTAAGTCACTGGGTGACGCAGGAATTTTAGACATGTTGGTGGTGGCAGTGGGACACGCAGAACCATGGGAATACCTGGGAATACCAGTGACGTACTTCCTGTCCAGCAGACAGGAAGTACGTTTTCGTCTTCCTCTGGATCAACAGGGATATGTGAGGGAGCAGGTTGGTGTTTTATTTTGTTCTCTGGGTGAACTCAATGGGCGTATGTCTTTTTTCAACCCAAATAACTATGTAACTATGTAAGAGGGAACCTCACTGGGCGAGGGGGGGTGAGGGGCGTGTCTATGTGTGTCTGTATGTGTGTGTGTGTGGGGGGGGGGGGGAGTTGGTGGTGCTATGCATATGACCCTGTTGGCACACTCTGCCGTAGGTAGGGTCATATGATTGACACTTTGTGCCGTGCGATGCCCCCCCCCCCATCGCATCGCACCACAAATACACAGACCAGATGTAAAACCAGCCTTAGGCCTGGTACCCACTACTGGTAGGCCTGGTACCCACTACCCGATTTGTATGAGCGTTTAGTAAGCGATTTCATGAGCGTTTTGGTAGCGATTTTAAAAAGCGTAATGTTTTGGCCAGTGATTGTGTACCGATTAGCGATTAGCATTTTTAATTCTGATTGGTCCTTTCAATTAATTTTAATTTGTTTACAGTGAGCAGTAACTTCAAAACGCTAGCAAAATCGCTCTGTGTAGGTTTTGATGAGCGATTACGCCAGCGTTTATATGTTTACATTGCAGAAACGCTAACTGCTAACGCTAAACGCGAAAAATGCTGCATGTCCTGCGTTTTGGTAATCGTCATCGCTCCAGTGGAATTTGGCCCATCCATTAACATTAGCTGAGCGTTTAGGGAAATCGCTAACGGTTTGAATCGCTCCCTAAACGCTCAGAAAATCGCTGTAGTGGGTTCCAGCCCTTAAAGTACCCCTGAACTGAGAGGGGATTTGATTAAAAAAGTTTCTGCTATGTAAATGGCGCTGCGACATATGTCCAGCACCAGTCTCTTAGGTCTGTGCCCCCCGGGGCCCCCAATCTAGTCAGCCAAAATCTTTGACTCGACTAGAACGTCAAATCTGGAAGGGGGAGGATATGGCAGTTATACTCCCCGATCACGCTCCCTTGTGCAGTCCTGCAGACCGCAAAACTCACCTACTCCTGGATCCAATCTCTGCCTTTTGCGCCTTGTCAGCTCTCCCATTCTGCCGCTATGTCCCCTGTATCTGCCGGTATCTTCACTGTAATGACGCAGATACGGTGGACACCGCGGCAGAACGGGAGAGCTGACAAGGCGCAAAAGGCAGCGATCAGTTCCAGGAGTAGGTGAGTTGTACGGTGGGGCTTTTTTTACAGGTCAAAAATTAAAATAAACAGGAGTATTTTAAGTTTCCTCAGTGTCATCAGTTTCTGTTAAAATGTATCCAGGTACAGGTAACTAGACAGACTTGTTCTAGCTGTCTACTTTATCGACAGCATTCCTGCTGGAAGCAATAGCAAGCCCCATAAAGTAGTATGGAAACAAAGGGCAAGCACAGGCCAAACATTGCAACAAAACAAATTGTCTCCAGTGCCAGTAAATGGCAATTATGTCCTTTCATGACGTCACTCACTTGCATTGACTGGTTCTGGATGGATTCTAAGCTCTGTTACTCAAGGCTGAAACTGCTGGATTGACAAGTTACTGACCCTATGGACAACCTATGATCCTCACAGGGTTATTGAGCAATACCAGAACATTTGTCAGGTCTGGACAGTGATCAGGTTGCTAATGGGGCTATCACATACCTTTTGTGTGACATATAGTAATGGCTATGACGTGTCCAATACAGCCAAATACTATATACTCATTTTTACAGGTTCTTAAAGTGAGAGTGATATGGAGGCTGCCATGTTTATTTCCTTTTAGACAATACGAGTTGCCTGGCAGCCATGCTGATCTATTTGAAGGCAGTAGTGTCTGAATTACTCCAGAAACAAGCATTCAGTTAATCTTGTCAGATATGATAAGGTCAGAAACACCTGATCTGCTGCATGCTTGTTCAGGGTCTATGGCTAAAAGTATCAGAGGCAGAGGATAAGCAGGGCTGCCAGGCAACTGGTATTGTTTAAAAGGAAATATATATGGCAGCCTCCATATCCCTCTCACCTCAGGTTCAATTTAAGGCTTGGGGAAGGTGTGCAGTCAAATAAAAAAAAATGCATCAAATATTAATGTATATTAATTAAATGAATAGTAATGAATACATTCAGGGCTCGTTTCCACTATCGCGAATCTGCATGCGTCCAACGCATGCAGATCCGCACATGTAATACAAGTGGATGGGCCTGTTTCCACTGTAGCGTTGTTGAGGTGCGTTTTTTTCAGCGTGAAAAAAACGCACAAAAGAGCCAACGATTTCGCCTGCGTCGGGAATCCGTGCGAATCGCCGCTAATGTATTTAATAGTAAAAACGCATGCGTTTGTTACATGCGTTTTTACCCGCGATTTCGCGTGCGATTTCGCACCTTTTTCAATTTTATTTAGCCCTGGCAGTGTCATGGTTAATTTCGCATGGCACCCTGCCATGCGAAATCGCATGCGAAATCGCGGGTAAAAACGCATGCGGAAACGCATCCGCATGCGTTTTTACAAGCGTCGGAATGCGGCCGAAATCGCGTCGCAACAGTGGAAACAAGCCCTCAATTTCTAGCTGCGCTAACCTCATGGAGCAACAGTTCTCCACACACTTTCAGCTGCAAATTAACATTTTAGATATAGTTCCCAGTTTCAATGTGTTTGCACTTTAGTTGAAAACCAGATAACAAACATTAACCCAAGATTAACAATGGTGCATTACCTCAGCAGTAAAATACCACCATCATTCCACTGTGTTATAACTAGGGATGGGCTCATGACATAATCACGAGTACGTAAGGACTCAAATTCCTAATAAAAATGTGCCTTAATTGCCGCAGCTTTGCGGCTGGATGATAAGGAGTTATTTACCCACAATTCCGCCGTCCTGCCTGTGCTCCAAATAGCTTGCACGTGTCCAATAGGACGTCCAATCAAGCTGGAAGGAGGAAGTGTGGCGTGGTGAGGCTTGCAACGCGTCCAATAGGATGCGTGCAAGCTATTTGGAGCACAGGCAGGATGGAGGAATTGTGGGTAAATAACCCCTTATCCAGCCGCAGAGCTGCGGCAATTAAGGCTCATTTTAATTACGGATTTGAGTCCATACGGACTCGTGATTAGGTGAGCCCATCCCTAGTTAGAACGTAATACATTTCAGAATCTTGGTGAGCATGATCACTACATGCACCAACCCTGCACCAAGGCCGGATTTATACTTGTTCCCCTAGGCCAAGTATGTTGTGGCTCCCCTTTCTTGTGCTGCAGCGCCCCTCCCATTCCATGTGCAGCCAACCATTTCCATGTGTATCATCCATGTACCGAAGCATAGCCCCTCTCCCAATCCATGTGTAGCCCCCCAACCCCCCTTTCCATGTGTATAATCCATGCATAGTAGCACCCCTCCCATTCCATGTGCAGCCCCCTCTTCCATGTGTATCATGCATATACAGCAACCGCTCTCATTCCATGTGCAGCCCCCTCTTCCATGTGTATCATCCATATACAGCAACCCCTCCCATTCCATGTGCAGCCCCCTCTTCCATTTGTATTATACATGTACAGCAACCCCTCCCATTCCATGTGCAGCCCCCTCTTCCATGTGTATTATACATGTACAGCAGCCCATCTCTTTCATAGTTACATATAGTTACATAGTTATTTGGGTTGAAAAAAGACATACGTCCATCGAGTTCAACCAGAAAACAAAGTACAACACCAGCCTGCTCCCTCACATATCCCTGTTGATCCAGAGGAAGGCGAAAAACCCTTACAAGGCATGGTCCAGTTAGCCCCAAAAGGGGAAAAAAATCCTTCCCGACTCCAGATGGCAATCAGATAAAATCCCTGGATCAACATTAAAATCCCTGGATCAACATGAACAGCTTTCTTTTGCATCACTTTCCCTTTACATGCACTGCTCCCCATTTTCACCCTCCTCTTTCATATGTAGCAGCCTCTCTTTCATGTTCGGGTGCCCTCTTGGGCTGCAGCCGCCCAAGGCCCGGGCCTTTGTGGCCTTCCCAGAACTCCAGCCCTGCCCTGCACACAATGCTCAGCAGATATCTGTGTAATCACGCTTTGTTTAACATCTGTCAATTGTTATGCCCTCACAGCTGGCTGGGAAATATCCTCAATGGTAAGAATGCTGATCATAGCGTAGCATACATATTTCATTAAAAATGAAAGCAGATGTGCACTTACAAGTGTATGTTGGTGTACAGCATATAATTATGTATATTCTCCTTGCACTTTCGCAACATAAAATAAAATCTCACACTCTGGTTAGCTCTGCCCAACTAGTTTTGTCAGCACAAACACTGGTTCGGACGACAGCCGGGGGCCCCAACCTCTCTCACTTGTTGGGGCCCCCAGACCACCATGCGATACCCAGAGGGAAATGTGGGCGAGCCCTGGCTCTCTCACCTCCAGGGACTTCACCCCATCACCTCTAAACTGAATGCAAACTGCAACACACACAATTGCTCACTACCAGTTCAGGCAATTTCCTACCTCTATCTGGCCAGCAGGCGCCTGTCAGCCAATCAGGTGCACGGTCATACACCCTTTGCCTGCCATACCGATCTAGCATGCAATTGTGAGCAATTGTGTGTGTTGCAGTTTGCATTCAGTTTAGAGGTGATGGGGTGAAGTCCCTGGAGGTGAGAGAGCCAGGGCTCGCCCACATTTCCCTCTGGGTATCGCATGGTGGTTTGGGGGCCCCAGCAAGTGAGAGAGGATGGGGCCCCCGGCTGTCGTGCGAACCAGTGTTTGTGATTTTAAATTTCTGTTTTTGCAGCTTCTAGGATGCGGTTGACAGGTGAGTGGTTAGGGAGGGGACTGTGTGGGAGATGCCTACACGGGGCGTCCCTGTAAAAGATGTAATCAATGATTACGTCCAACCAAGCCTCCCACCTGAATGCTAATTTGTGCAGATCCTGCTAAATCGGTATGGCAGGCAAAGGGTGTATGACTGTGCACCTGATTGGCTGACTGGCGCCTGCTGGCCAGATAGAGGTAGGAAGATGCCTGACCTGGTAGTGAGCATTTGTGTGTGTTGCAGTTTGCATGTAGTTTTGTCATCTATTAGACTCATCAGGGGCTACCAGGTACCAGGCTATCCATAGGAAAAAGATATTGAAAATGTTATAACTGTAGGAACATTAAAGGGAACCTAAATCAAGAGGAATATGGAGGTTGCCCTATTTATTTCCTTTTAAACAATGCATATTGCCTGGCTGGCCTGCTGACCCTCTGCCTTTAACACTTTCAGCCATAGACTGCGAACAAGCATGCCGATCAGGTGCTCTGACTGAAGTGTGACTGGATTAGCTCAATGCTTGTTTCAGGTGTGTGATTCAGACACTACTGCAGCCAAAGATCAGCAGGATAGCCAGGCAACTGTTACTGCTTAAAAAGAAATAAATATGGAAGCCTCGCTTTAGGTTCCCTTTAAAGAGACTCTGTAACAAAATTTTCAGCCTAACTTCTTCTATCCTATACGTTTCTATACCTGTTCTAATGTGCTCTGGATTATTGCAGCCTTTCCTAGTTGCACAGTGGCTGTATTATCTCTGTTATCTAATCTAATCTTCTTTCCTCTGACGGCTTTGTCGGGCTCAGGCACTCAGGCTGGAATGTGCAGCTCTGTTTGTGATAGGATAGAAGCTATACACACACCCTCTCCAGGCCCCCTGCAGGCTCTGTGTGAGTCACAGACTGAGCTCCTCTCAGCCTATCACAAGCTTTTAGCAGCCATGTCTTTTGTTTGTAAACACTGCCTAAAACTGGCAATTACAAGCCAGGATTGAAGCAGGGAGTGGCAGAAACAGCACAGAGGGGCACAGGAGAAAATAAGGAATAGAATGGTATGCTTTTTATTGTAAGAATTTTATAATATTTGTACAGATTCCCTTTAAGCACCACTGCACTGATATATCATGATGATGATTGCTTGAAAGAATACACAGAACCATTCACATCTGTCCCATTCACATTTCCCAAATGAGCTTCTTTCCCATTACCAGCCTAGTAGACAAAATAAAATGTAATTGGCTATACGCAGTGATTTAACACCTCCTTATTTCTCAATCAACAACATGCCGCACGGTGGTGAAACACATACTGTATATTCTATAATGCCAGACCTCCGAGAACAGCACTAACAATATCCAGATCATCTTACTTAAAGGAGATCAGGCAGTTCCCTCCAATTCCCCAAAAAGCTGAGCTCTGTTCCCCGGCAGAGCAGAATGTCAGCCATTCACTGCTGGGATGTTATGCAGCGCTAAGCATGTGATGACAGGTTGCCACTTACTCTGCTTCTACTCAGCGCTACTCTTCTGAAAGATGATTAACACAAATCTGTCCTTTATTTACTGACACAGAGTGTGGTATGTTCTTCATACAACCTGAATCCATTCAAGAATAACTCCAGGCAAAAGGTGGAATCAGTGAATGGATAATGCCAATTGGGAAACTATAAACCTGCGGTAATCTCTTGTAGTCTACCTTAAAGAGGAGCTGTCAGCCATACTATCTCAGGAAAACAAAACACATATATAAGTAGATAGATACTTGCTCTACTTACATAACATATATATTGCACTGTCCACGTTATGATTCCTGTGAATTTTATAAAGGAAAAGTAGAGAAACCTGTTCTAGACAGTTTCCATATTTACTGTGGCTATTCGAAGCCAGTCGTGATGTAATATCCGCCCTTAGTCTCCTCTGCCTGATCTGCCTGCCATTCACTATAGAAAGTGCATTGTTTCAGCCTGAGAAATTTTGGCCAATCAGATAGGAACAGAGGTGTGGGAGGGGAAAACAGGAGGGAAAGAGGCTTCAGCCAATCAGGTTGCATTAGTTAAGTCTGAGGGGAAGTAGAGAAGCAAAAAAAGACAACCTAGCATGCCCTGCAACTTCTCTTTTGTGTACCAAATTTTGTGTGTACCAAATCAGAGTCAGGTAAACTGGGGAATATAATTTATCAACAAGAAAAGTAATAGTGATTTTTAACTTTTGGATTGCCTGATTAGCATCCTTATTACTTGTTTACCAGATAAAAATAAAGAATTGATTTTTGATTTTATGCCCGACAGTTACACTTTAAAGCAAACTAGAGCTGAGTTTAACTAAAAGTTTTATACATACCTGCGGCTTCCTCCAGCCCTAGGCACGCAGATCGCTCCCACGCCGCAGTGCTCAGTCTTCTCCATCTTCAGTACCGGGTCCCGTAACTTCAGCCATTCGCAGCCAGTCTGTGCAAAAGACGTGCACCCCCTACATATTTCTCCGGCAGCCACCAGTGAGATACGTAGAGAGTGCACTTCTTTTAAAGAGGAACTTTAGCAAAAAGGGGAAAAAATAGATCAATACATTGCAAAGTGAGAAGTTAAAAAAATAGAAGAGAGATCAAGAAATGATTGATATTTTCCATGTAACAATGTTGATGTTGCTAGATTCACAATCAGTCTGCATCTTTACTACTGCCAGATATGAAAAAAAAAACAGGTAGCACCAATTGCCATTATCTATAACTACACCCCTAACAATATGATAGGCTATAAGGTTGTTTTTTTTATACATATCCATATGCACAGAGGGAGATACTGGTTGCTTGGCAGTTGGAAACAGATGTTATTTCCCACAATGCTACAAGGTTCACAGAAAGGAACCTGTCATGACCATGGCTGTGACATCACACATATCAGTCACACAGACCCATCCTGATGATCTATTTAAGAAAAGGTAAAGATTTCTCATGGGAAAAGGGAGTATGAGCTGCTGATTGGGATGAAGTTCAATCCTTGGTTACAGTTCCTCTTTAACGGACCACTATCACAAAAAAAAAAAAAAATGTGTTCACATACATAAAATGTACATTTCTCCCAGAGTAAAATGAGCTATAAATTATTTTTTTTCCAATGTTCCTGTCACTTACAGTAAGTAGTAAAAATCTGTCAGATCTGTTTTGGAATAATCCATCTCCTTATGGTGGATTCTTGGTATTATTTACAAAAGCTGTCACTGGAAAGGATCTATACAAAAATGTTGGCCAGCCTGCCTACTCCCATGCACACTATATTGGCAGTTGGACTGAGCAACTGCCATTCAGTATGTGCTTTTGAAAGTAAATAAACCCCCCCATGAGGAGATGGACCAATCCAAAACCTGTTATATTTGTCAGATTTTTACTGCCTTCTGTAAGTAACAGCAAAATAGGTGAAAGGTCATTTATACGCAGAGTTCCCCAACCCTGTCCTCAAGGCCCACAAACAGTTCATGTTTTGCAGAAAACCCCAAACATGCACAGGTGAGATAATTAGTGTCTCAGCAGAGCTGATTAACTACCTCTGTGGATTTCTACAAAACATGCACTGTTGGTGGGCCTTTAGGACAGGGTTAGGGAACACTGATCAGCTATTTCATCCTGGATGTCTGCCAGGTTCCTCAAATTAAACCTGGATAAGACTGAGCTCCTAATCTTCCCGCCCCGTGCTGCTTCACCCCCCACTGACCTCTATGTCACTGTCAATGGCACAATCATTCATCCAACCACACAAGCCCGCTGCCTGGGTGTCACCCTAGACTCGGCCCTCTCCTTCACCTCCCACATCCAAACCGTAGCTAGAGTCTGCTATTTCCACTTACGCAACATCTCCAAGATCCGTCCTTTCCTGACCCCAGACACTGCCAAACTCCTTGTCCACGCCCTCATCATCTCCCGCCTGGACTACTGCAACTCCCTCTTGTCAGGCCTTCCTCAAAACCACATCGCCCCCCTAAAATCCATCATGAACGCAGCAGCCAGACTCATCTACTCCTCTCACTGCTCTGTCTCCACAACTCCCCTACGCAAATCCCTTCATTGGCTTCCAATTCACTTCAGAATCAGCTTCAAGATCCTATGTTTGGCATACAAATCTATACACAAGTCCTGCCCAACCTACATCTCTGACCTGGTCAGCAGATATACACCTGGCTGCCCATTTCGCTCCTCCAACTACCTCCTCTTAACCACCCCACGCATCTCGCACTCCCATGCCAGACTGCAGGACTTCACTAGAGCTGCCCCTATCCTGTGGAACTCTCTCCCACTGCCCATCAGGCTCGCTCCCACCTTCAACACCTTCAAAAAAGCACTCAAAACTCACTTCTTCAAGGAGGCCTACATCAACTCAACACTACCCTAATCCTTTCTGCCAATAACTTCTTGATGCACCCCTCCTTTTGTGTCACCAGCCCCTCCCTCTAGATTGTAAGCCTTTGGCAGGGCCCTCTCCCCTTGTGTATCATACTTGACTGTGTGCACTTTACCCAGAATTTGGAACTGGTAATTTTTTACCACTACCATTCCAGTTTATGATCTGGCATTGTACTATTATCTGCATTGTGTTGTGTATCTTATTGCTATTACCTGTATTGTTGTATCTATGGTCTGTTACCTGTATTGTTCTGTCAACCCTGTTATCATTGTCTGTAATCCTATTTATTGTACAGCGCTGCGTAATATGTTGGCGCTATATAAATCTAATAAATAATAATAATAATAATAATAAAAGGTGCTTACACACGCACTACAGAAGCCAACGACGGGTTTGTCAGACCCTCCCGCAGGGCGGACTTTCAGCAGACTGTATTGCGTGTGTACGCACTGTCGGCGGACTGATAAGGCTGCGATCTGCTCAGCGGATCGTTCAGGAACAGCTTTATCAGTCCGCCGACAGTGCGTATGCACACACTACAGTCTGCTGAAAGTCCGCCCAGCGGGAGGTTCTGACGGACCCGTCGTTGGCTTCTGTAGTGCGTGTGTACGCACTGTCGGGAGATTGATAAGGCGTTGGCTTCTGTAGTGCGTGTGTACGCACCTTTATAGAACATTTTACTCTGGGAGTAAATGTAATTAATCTTAAAATTAATCTTATTGCTATGCAAATTCATGGCAGCCATGTTCAGGGAGCTTTTGTGTGGATCATACAAAATAAGATCACGGGACCCCCCAGCAAAATCTCACAGGTTTCCACCTTTGTTTACACCCCATTGTCCGGTTACCCAAATGGCTAAGGATCCCATCTATCTGCCATGGGTCATGTGACAATTGTGACCACCATGACATAACAGTGCAGCCACCATTAATCTCACACCTACAGGAAGAGTGGCCATACCAACATCTGCTGTTGATGGGCTGCCCCTGTATGGGGGGGAAGGGTAAGAAGCTGAGGCCTCCTACTGCCTATGACCTCCTCCAATAGGGGCAAACTGGAAAATTTCCCATGGCCTATTGCGTGCATCGAATTCTGCCCCCTTGTGTTTGTCAACCCAGTGCCAAGGCATTAGGCTGCATGCAGATACTTATTATTGCCTTACAAAATTATTGTCAGTAAACATTTCAGGAGACGGTCTTAAGATTGATTGCTGTACAAACACACTGCTTGGTCATTTATGTTGATTGTTTAGCAATCTGAAACAGCAGAATGCTAATCGATGTCAAAGGAACACGAACAGTCATCTTACAGAACACAAATCTGGAGCCTCTGCATAGCTTTAGCGGTGGAATTGTTAATCTGATCGTGTTTTGTGAAATGATATACACCGCTCTGAAATCTGTTTTCGATCTCTCTGCATTCATAGGAAATAAATTCGAGAACAGAATGTTTCATTCTTCAAGATTATTAAAGACTAAAAGGAAGATCATGTAAAATAAATGGAGTCTGTGATGCCTGTCACGTAATCTCCTGGATTAATGAATATAGATCAGAGACGATCAAAGTGTAAGGATAAGGAACGCAGTCCGTGAGCAGGAATGAAGATTGCTGCAGATTAGACACTTAAACGAGGTGGATTTTCCAAGAGCACTCGTCACAAGTATTCTTTTCTGACATAATAGGTGTACTTATGTGGGAATGATAAAAGGGTTATCCACCTTTTCACTGAAAGTATTCTTAAAGAACAGTATTATTCAAAACTGCACGTTCACTGTAGCCTAGCAAGCTGCTTATGTGCACCTATATAGCATCCCACTATATGTATATACATATAGTGGGATGCAAAAGTTTAGGCAACCTTGTTAATCGTCTATGATTTTCCTGTATAAATAGTTAGTTGTTACGATAAAGAATGTCAGTTAAATATATCATATAGGAGACACACACAGTGATATTTGAGAAGTGAAATGAAGTTTATTGGATTTACAGAAATTGTACAATAATTGTTTAAACAAAATTAGGCAGGTGCAAAAATGTGGGCATTGTTGTCATTTTATTGATTCCAAAACCTTTAGAACTAATTATTGGAACTCAGTGACCCCTGACCTACATACACAAGTGAATACAATTATGAGAAAGAGTATTTAAGGGGATCAATTGTAAGTTTCCCTCCTCTTTTAATTTTCTTTGAAGAGTAGCAACATGGGGGTCTCAAAACAACTCTCAAATGACCTGAAGACAGATTGTTTTCCATCATGGTTTAGGGGAAGGATACAGAAAGCTGTCTCAGATATTTCAACTGTCTGTTTCCACAGTTAGGAACATATTGAGGAAATGGAAGACCACAGTTAAGGCTTGTTAAGGCTTGAAGTGGCATTGATTAACACACATTTAATCAATGTCCTAGTTTGTGAGCTTTGCGGTCTTTGACATCAATAATTTGCATTGAAATGAAACAAATCTGATTTGCTGTGGCTCCACCCCCTTATCTGAATTTGAACCCCAGTCACCCAATGATCAACTGTACCAGGTTTGAGGCTTGTGCCATTAACAGTGCAAGAATGTCAGCGATTAAATATTCCCCTTGAAAATCAATAAGTGAATTTTGATTGGCTTTTGTAGGCTCCACCCACTTTTCTGAATATTAGTCCCAGTCACCCAGTGACCAACTGTGCAAAGTTTAAGAACCCTGCCATTAACAGTGTAAGAATGGCCGCAGTTTACATTTTCCCAGTGAAATTTGTATTTGTCCCTGCCCACTTTTTACTTATGGGGATAAAAAGTATCATATTTCTTATTCCAGGTAATGTGCTATGTGTGTGCCAAATTTCATACAAATCTGTTCAGCCATTGTTTTTGCGTGATTGAGTAAGAAACATCCAAACTTCCCAACTTTTGCATTAATAATATTAGTGAGATATATAGAGGGGTCAAAAAATTAGAATTAGAGACAATAACGATTTAGTCCACCTTTATCTCTGATCACAGCTGCCATTTTTCTTGGCATAGACTCAACAAGATGCTGATACCGTTGCAGAGGAATGTTGGCCCATGCTGACATAATGGCAGCTCCAAGCTGGGTCAAATTGGATTGTGGTGTTTCCAAGTTTTGAAGTGATCTTTCGACTTTGTCGAACAAATGCTCAATAGGTCAGGGGACTGAGCTGGCCATGGAAGCAGACTCTGATTGATGGTCTCCTGCTTCAAAAGCCAATCCTTTGCAAGTCATTGAGATATGCTTTGTGATGCACAATCCAAAAGAGCTGGCACATCCAAGGTGAATCTTAATTGGTTCCAAATAAAACATATAGCCGTTTCGGAGCCATATAGGGCCCCTTTGTCAAGGCACAATTTGCTTGGGGGTAAAAATCTGTCTGCCGCTGTAAACAAGCTCCTACAGGGTTAATTGGAGTAGGACTCCTCAAGGCACTCCCATGCAGCGATGTGTACTCAGCGGGTGACAGCAGCTCACACTTGACTCCTTGGCACCATGCTACTCCGCCTCCAAAAGTAACTCTCCCTTCTCTGCTCCATTTGTACATTTTTACATTTGTACATTTTTACGTATGCTACCTTAACCCCTTGGGTGGCAGCCCAAGGACTGCGTAAAGCAAAAAGGAGTCAAAAGCGGTGGGCGGAGATTAGCGGGGATCGCGCACACCGATGTACGCACATCCCCGCTTAAGTGACAGAGCTCCGCTTTGTCAACAGTCTGGCAGCGACGATCGCCGTTAGCAGACTGGTGGATGGCGAAACCGTTGTCTATTTACATTGTACAGCGCTGCGATCTACTGCGGCGCTGTATTGGGGACAGCTCTGTCCTTCGGCTGTCCCCTGGAGAGGCTCAGATCACGATCCCCTCTCATAGGCTGATGCCTATGAGAGAGGATCGCTCTGATTGGCTGTCGGGGGGGGGAGGGGGGGATAAAAAAAATAGTCCTTTATAATAAAAACATTTTACAAATAAATTAATTTTAAAAAAACTAAACCCTGCAGCAGCGATCAGAGCCCAACAGAAATCTCTGTTGGTGGGCAGAAACTTTACTTGTATACTGACCCTCTGTCTTGTAATATGTGACCTGTCTGTTCCATTGTATGATATTGTGATATTTCCCATATTTATTGTATAACGCTGTGTAATAAGTTAGACCTTTATAAATAAAGCTAATCATTATAATAAACATTGCCCCCTCACGTTGACAGCCATATCAAAAAAACAGGTGCCTCATTGTTATTTAGTAATTCTATAGCACTGACCTCTTCCGCAGCACTGTAAAGAGTATCTGTAGTCTTGTCACATAACTATCCCTCAGAGGGTCTCTTAATCTAATCCCTCCATAGTCATATGTCTATGTATGGTGTAGTGTATATATAGTAGTTTAGCGCCTATTTAGGGGAAGCCAATTACAGGGCATTGCTAGGATTCTAAGACATCCAGGGCACTTTTGGGCACTCCAGCCAGTCCCCCCATATAATTCCCTGACCTTCTAGTGGACCACTTCCCATGCTCCCACAAACCTTCCATTGAGGCACCACAATTCCCAGCATGCCCCCATAAAGGCATCACAGCACTTAGCATAGCATCACAGCACCCAATATGCCCACATAGAGGTACACTAGCACCCACCCAGCATACCCCCCCCCCCCATTGCTGTGTGCTGTGGTGCCATGCTGGGTGCTATGGTGCCTCTATGGGACACGTTGGGTGCTGTAATGCCATGCTGGGTCCTGTGGTGCCTCTGTGGGACATGCTGGGTGCTGTGTAGTGCCATGCTGGGTTCTGTGGTGCCTCTGTAGGGCATGCTGGGTGAAGTGGTGCCTCTACTTTGCCTGGGGGACATCCGGGGCACCCCATAATAGATAAGGGGCATGTGCCACTGACCTTTGGGGCTAGCAACGCCCCTGCCAATTAACTAATCTGTATGTTTTTTGGACGTGGGAGGAAACCGGAGTGGCTGAAGGAAACCCACGCAGCCACGGGGAAAACATACAAACTCTGTGCAGATAGTGCCCTGGCTGAGATTTAAAGAAAATCTGTAAAGAAAAAACCTCCCCTAGGGGGTACTCACCTCGGGTGGTAGAAGCCTCCGGATCCTATTGAGGTTTCCCCCGTCCTCCTCGGTGCCACGGTGGCGGTGAAAATCCTCCCCGAGCGGCAGCGATGTAAATATTTACCTTTTGGCTCCAGCACAAGCGCAGTGTCCGCTCCGTCTCCTGCGCCTGGGCAGTAGAGCGGACCCGACGGAGATCGGCTATTTCCGCCTATCTCCGTCAAAAGAGCCGCAACAGCGCCCCCGCTGGAGCCTGGAAAGGTAAATATTGAACAGGCTGTCGGGTCTGTCGGGCCGCTGTTTGAAAGGCTGCAGCGAGACCCCCGTGGGACAGAGGAGTACGGGGGAAGCCTCATTAGGATCCGGAGGCTTCCCCCTCCCGAGGTGAGTACCCCCAGGGGACGTTTTTCTTTTTACAGTGTCTTTTCAGAGCGGTGACCCATCGCTGCAAGGCGAGAGCGCTAACCACTACGCCGCAGTGCTGCCTTATGGTCCCAGCCTTTAGTCTTCCAGCCTCCTCTGTATTCCTTCTTAAGGGCTCGTTCACACCTAAGCGGGGATCGTGCGATTCCCTCCAATCGCTAAAGCGCCAGCGGTTTTTAAAAACGCCAGTGCTATTTTAGTCTATGGCAGTGTTCACACTAGAGAGATTAGCGCTAATCGTGGGCGTTCCATGACTACCGCTAATCGTGAACGTGTTACATGCAGCATTTTTCCGGCGATTTTGTAGCGATCGCCATAAGCATATATAGAAATGTTAATCGCGTTCGCTCCAAAAACGACAATTTGTACAGTGATTTTTCCGTGTTAAATCGCGGAAAAATCACCCGCAGAAAACGCTTACGCAAATCGCTAGTGGTTAGCGATTTTAGGTGTGAACAAAGGTCTAAGCCTGGAACCTACTAGGAGTGCTTTTCTGAGCGCTTTGGGATTTGAAAAGCTCTAGCTAATGCAATGCTATGGGAATGATCCCACTTCAGCGATGTGATTTTATAAAAATCCCCCATAGCATTGCATTAGCAAGAGCTTTTTCAAATCACTAAGCGCGTAGAAAAGGCTTCTAGCTGGTTTGAGCCATTACACATGTTGCATCCAATGAGACCTAAGACTATCTTTTGTGAATTTCCCTTGTCTCAGCACAATGTTATATACCCTGAGAACTTGGCAGCACTATGGAGGATATTTGCGGATTTATTCTATTTGCATGTTTTGCTTTTGCTATTGTATATCCCTGTATAAAAAAAAATATGCATTGTATTTTGTCTCCACTATGTATGGTTTGCTAATGCACATCGTTCTTTGTTGTTGCTGTGCTTAGACGTGAGCTCTTTGTATTTACGAAGCTGCTATGTATGTACACAACCTTGGCATGTTCAATGAGACCGTTTAATAACATTAAACACGCACACGTATAAACACACATACATACACACAGTGTTAGTGAGAGCTGAATTCAGACGTTTACATACTTACTTAAGTGAACCCGAGGGGAAAATAAACTGATGAGAATAGCAATTGTATTCATCCTCCTACTCCAAAAAAATGACTTTTTATGGATCCCATGGTTTTATTTTATATTTAAACATTTACAAACTAGATTGAATGCTTTGTTGCCTCTGCTCAGTGCCAGCCTAATAAGTGTCCTAGAGTTAAAAAAAACACTTCCGTCAATCGGAGCCAGTCTAACGTTAGAGAAGTGCTCTGTTTGCGTGTCTCTCCAGCAGCCACTGGAGAGATACGTAGAGGGTGCACTTCTGCGAAGGGCTGGCTCCGATGACGTCAGTGATGGGACCCAGTTCTCGTAGCTGCGGGCAGCGGAGGACGGTGGTGTGAGAGCGATCCAGGCAGATGGGGCTGGAGGAAGCCCCAGGTATGTAGAAAATATTTTTCATTTATCATCTCTGGTTTCCTTTAAGCTTTCTATATGAAACTTGTGTGTGTACTGCAGCCCCCGACCCCCTCGGCCACTCTGCTAGCAATCAGCCAGCCAGCCTAGCAGATTGCTTTGGCCAAGAGCACGTTACTCTCCACCCCAGCTCCTGCATGATGTCCCACACGTGCCGCTCTGTTGGCCCTCTAACTCTTGCATAGCTATAGTCTTGGCCCTGCAATATCGCATGAGGAATCGGATCGCGGTCCCCACCGGGCAATATGCCTCATAAGTGTGTACAAGGCTTAACTGCTTGAGGAACACAATCTTACACCCCCCCTAGTGACCAGGCCATTTTTTACAATTCAGCACACTGCAGCTTTAACAGTTTACTGCTCAGCCATATAACTTAGCAGCCAAATGAATCTTGTCCATTTTTCTTGCCACCAACATAGCTTTCTGTTGTTGGCATTTGATTGTTGCTGCAATCTGTATTTTTTTTCCAATAAAAACGTTTTTATTTTTCCATCCCACCCTCTTTCCCTCCCTCTTGAGAGCCAACCAGTGTGATCGTCTCTCATAGGCATCCGTGTATGAGAGTGATCTGTTTGTGAGCCTCTCCTGGGGACAGTTCAGTGACAGAGCTGTCCCCCGTACAGCGAGCGATGCACTAGATCGCAGCGCTGTACATATCGCGGCTGGCAGGTTGATTACGGAGTGGAGCTACATGACTCAGTGGGGATGCCCGCGATTCCCGCTTATCTACGCTCCTCCCGCCCGGACTAGACGTCAAATGGCGTTAGGCGGTTCTGGGGCAGCCACCTTCCCGACGCCTTTCAGCGTTAGGTGGTCGGGAAGGGGTTAAAGAATACCCGCAGTGATATGTGACATGATGAGATAGACAGGTGTATGAACAGTGCCAAACACACAAATAACTAGTCTGTGTTCCTTTTTAAATAAAAAAAAAAGTAAAAATCAGGTATGCAAGTGACAGTTTCTGTCCAGGTCGGGACTGGGTCGGGCTATAGTGTAAGCCTCGCTGATAAGGAATTACAGCCATAAAACACTTTCCTGGCAGAAAATGAGAGCAGGAAAGAGATGAAAAGGGTCAAGAGTTCTTAGATTTATCTGGCATACTTCAATGAATGTGTCATTGAGCAGAGACAATTAAACGGTAAAAATTTAAAAAGTAGATTTAAAAATAAAATAAAAATGTAGCATGTTTAAAAAAAAAGTCATTTTTAGGAGAAGGATACAACTGTTTATCTCATCAGTTTATTTTCACCTCGTGTTTCCTTTAAAGGAAAGGGCCTGGATAAATAAAAAGTAAAAATCCACTTACCTGGTGCTTCCTCCAGCCCCTGGCAGCCGTCCTGTGCCCTCACCGCAGCTCTGGTGGCTCCCGGTCCCCTCCGGCGCAGATGCCGATCTCGCCAGGCCAGCATCCACTTGCGCTCCAGCAGGGCAGTTTCTAGGCTAAAATGCACCCAGGGCGAGGGTGTTAAAATTGCGACCCCTCCCCCGTGGAACCAGGTATACATGCCCGCAGTATAGGTTAGCCAGGTCTAGTTGCACTCAGTATAGGTAGCCAGCTATAGGTCACCCCAGTATAGGTAGCCAGGCATAGTATAGTTATACAGTTATAGTTGCCCCCAGTATAGGTTAGCCAGGTAGGTGCCTCCAGTATATGTAGCCGGTATAGTTGCCCCCAGTATAGGTTAGATAGGCAGGTGCCCCCAGTACAGGTTAGCTAGGTGGGTGCCTCTAATATAGGGAGTCAGAAAAGTTGCCCCCAGCATAGGTTAGATAGGTAGGTGCCCCCAGTATAGGTTAGTTAGGTAGGTTCCTCCAATATAGGTAGCCAGTATAGTTGCCACCAGTATAGGCTAGGTAGGTAGGTGCCGCCAATACAGGTTAGATAGGCAGGGGCCCTCCAGTATAGGTTAGATTAGGTAGGTGCCCCCCAGTGTGGTTAGATTAGGTAGGTGCCCCCCAGTGTGGTTAGATTAGGTAGGTGCCCCCAGTATGGTTAGATTAGGTAGGTGCCCCCCAGTATAGGTTAGATTAGGTAGGTGCCCCCCAGTATAGGTTAGATTAGGTAGGTGCCCCCTAGTGTGGTTAGATTAGGTAGGTTCCCCCCAGTGTGGTTAGATTAGGTAGGTGCCCCCCAGTATAGGTTAGATTAGGTAGGTGCCCCCCAGTGTGGTTAGATTAGGTAGGTGCCCCCCAGTGTGGTTAGATTAGGTAGGTGCCCCCCAGTATAGGTTAGATTAGGTAGGTGCCCCCCAGTGTGGTTAGATTAGGTAGGTGCCCCCCCAGTGTGGTTAGATTAGGTAGGTGCCCCCCAGTGTGGTTAGATAGGTAGCTGCCCCCCAGTGTGGTTAGATAGGTAGCTGCCCCCCAGTATAGAGGGGGGAGTCAGCCGCGGGGAGGGCAGCCCGACCTCTCCCTCCCTTCCTCTCTGCGGGTCGCCCTCCGTGCTCCCCCCTCCGAGTGTGACTGCAGGGAAGCGCTGTGTAAAGAGCGCAACTCACCTCCCTAGTTCCAATCGCAGCCGGTCTCCTCTTCTGTCTTCTCCTCATAGCCGCTGATACACACGTTGCTTCCGGCTAAACAGGAAGCAGCGTGTGTATCAGTGGCTATGAAGAGAAGAGGAGACCGGCGGCGATTGGAACCAGGGAGGCGAGTTGCGCTCTGTACACAGCGCTTCCCTGCAGTCACACTCGGAGGGGGGAGCACGGAGGGCGGCCCGCGGAGAGGAAGGGAGGGAGAGGTCGGGCTGCCCTCCCCGCGGCTGACTCCCCCCTCTATTACAGCGCCCACACTCCTCCAGCGCCCATGGAGCCCGCACAGGCCGCACGGCCCTAGAAACGGGCCTGCGCTGCAGCGTGCGGCTCACTGAGTCGCACTGACGTCATCCGGACTGTACTGCGCAGGTGCAGAACTACTGCGCCTGCGCTGTACAGTCCTGATGACGTTAGCGCGACTATGTGAGCTGCACGCTGGAACGCAAGTAGGCCTCTAACGGAGGGGACTCTGGGCCTGTGGCGGGGAGCAAAGCTGCGGCGAGGGCACAGGACGGCTGCCAGGTGCTGGAGGAAGCCCCAGGTAAGTGGATTTTTACTTTTTATTCATCTTGGACGTTTCCTTTAAAGGGCAACCATAACAAAACATAGTAGAATGCAGTAAATTATTCACACCCACTCTTATGCTGGCGTCAGCATAAGAAACATTTTCTACAGCTATATATTGCTGAAGCTTAGCCTAGGCTGTTTTGTTATGCAGAATTCTCCCCACCAGAGTATTCTGAGAAACCAGAGATCTTTTCTACTGGCTTTAGAGCTCTCAGTGAACAAACATCACCTGCCAGTACTAAAAATGTTGCCGCCTGGCTGTGATAAATTTCAGAAAGTAGATTAGAGAGAGTGAAGATTTTACAATGGGCAAACACTGACTAAAAATAATTTATTAATGAATATTGTAAAAAAAAACATAAATAAATACATAATAATGCTCTGGCTAGGCTTACTATAGAATCTGATACCAAGTAACAGGAAAACCATAGCTGACAGGCAAAGAACGAGCCACAGGAAGAACTAACATAATACCTAAGTGTTAAAATTACAATTCCAAGAAAGCGATGTATGCCAAACCACAGAAATGTTAATTACACATTTAATAGAATCACCTCAAGCCATACACTTTAATGTGCTGAGGGCAGGGGATGTGCAACTCCAACCTTCCATGTCAACATGTTTTTGTATGTACTCTTCTACCGCACATGGATAGATAAATAGTTACACTAACAGACTTGTGATAGTAGGCAGAGCAGGTTTGTACAGTAGCTAGTGGCTTCCAGAATTCAGAGCAGTGTGCAGGTCCCATTTTTTTACATGATGGACTAGAATCTGTTTGGTTGATGATAGTTGAATGGTTATTTATCATTATAACATCAACTCCTTGCTTTCCAGTGGCGTGCCTACCATACGGCTGCAGGTGCTCACAGCACTGAGTGTAGCCATGGCTAGGGGTGCCGCTGCGATGGTCAGGCACTGTGTTCTTCCACCTGGGACCTTTTTTAATAGTTCGGGAAAATATCAGCGGGCAGTGCATGGGACTGTACAACTTCCTGCACTAGATGTAGCACCCCTTCCCCTTCCAGTCCCATGGGCAATGTGTCTCCTCGCTTGCTCCACACAGCCTGCAGTCAGTGAATGTGCAGAGCAGCAGGGTGAGTAGAGAGAATGATTGCTGTGCTGCAGGTGGGACATTAGCAGGGAGAGGTGGCAGGATGTGTTTAGTGCTTTAGAAGTTGCCTGTCATTAGTCGGAGCAGTGCTTTTCAGCGCTGCTAGCTTTGGGCGCAGCCAGCGCCGCCATAGACTGTAATAGGAATCAGTCTATAGCGGCGCTCAGTGAGGAAGGTCGGCTCCGTCAGAAGACGGAGCCGAAGTTGTTTAAAAAACACAATAATTCGGCCTCCAGCAATCGCTGGAAGCCGAATTATTTCATTCCCCCACTATCCATGTCGGCCTGGAGGGGGAATAGTAATTAAAACGCCCCGGACTTGTGCAGAAGCAGGACCAGCCATTTAACAGCTGGATCCTGCGCCCAAGTCTACCAGCGCCGTATTCAAATGTACGCGTCATTAGTAGCCATGTGCACTGGTGGTGACTGTAATACCAGAGTGCCCTGGACTATTGATTATTTATCCTGATCAGAGTAATTAATCAATAATGCAGGGCAGTCTGGTGTTGCAGAAGCCAGTGATAGAGGTGCTGATAGCTGACTTCTGTAGTGAGCAGAGAAGCAAGCTCCAGGAAATTTAGATCAGCTTGATTGCTGGTAATCTTATCTCTTTTCCCAGCTCCCCCTCCTACCCTATTTTCTTTGGGTTGTCTGTAAATAGTCAGCACCGGGTGTTAAATTCACTAGGTACGCCACTGTTCCTGTCTGGGGGTAACTCACAGAGAAGGAACTTTAATCCAGGATTGAACTTTACCCCAATCAGTAGCTGATATCCCCTTTCCAACGAGAAATCTTTACCTTTTCTCGAATGAATCATCGGGGGATCTATAGGGGTGATATTGTGGCAAAACCCCTCCCACAGTGTGATGTCAAATACAAGGTCCTGACAGTTTGCTGTCTGTGAATCTCGTTGCATTGTGGGAAATAATGGCTTTTTTCATTTTATTTTGACTACAGTTCCTCTTTAACATCTTGAGGACCACAGTGTTAAACCCCCCTAAAGACCAGGCCATTTTTTTAAAAATAGGCCACTGCAGCTTTAAGGCCAAGATGCAGGCCAAGATGCAGGGCCGCACAGCACAGCACAAAGCTTTCTGTAGGTGGGGTCTGATCTCTCCCCCTGCATTTATTTTTTTTGTCAATATTTTAGTTATTTACTTTTTAATATATATTGCTATTTATTTATTTATTTTTTCCTTCCCTCCCCGCAGCCAGCCAATCCTGGCGATCGGCTGTCATACAGTAGGCTTCTGCCTGTGAGAGCCGATCGCTCTCTAGTGTCCCAGGGGGACAGTCGTGTCACACGGCTGTCCCCAGTACAACACTGTACAAGGTAATTAGACGGCGGTTTCGCCGTCTAACAGTCTCCCGAGCGGCAATCAACCTGCCTACCAACAGGAGATGCGCGTGCAGCCTGCGTGTGATCTCCTGCACTGCGAGCCCCAAGGACCTTACACCGATCGGCGTTAGGTGATCCTGGAGTTGCCGCCGTAGCCACGCCCATCGGCAAGCAGTTAAGATGAAATGGGGCTCTAGGCAAGGTAGTAAGCTTTCATTTCCTCTAATGGTCCTTTTGGTAATCTGAAGTGAAAAGGGGGTCAAAAAGGGGACATCTGGGGCCCTTGACACCCACTGGTTTCAAGCACCTGCCTAGGTTGCCTTGTGGATGATCCTGATCTGGTAACTATACTCTGATCCCTCATTTATACCACATATTACTGCATTAACAGCCTTCTGCTATTTCCATTTCAAAAATATAAAAATATCTCCAGAATTCATCCGCTTCCTCAGGTCAATAACAAAGAAAAAAGTGCCTTTGTTGTACATTGTATGGAGCGTGGGCGCCTTTAAGGTCGACCCCCCCCCCATGTATCCATGTACTTACACCTCCTATAAGAGGCATAGCCTTTATACTGGTTTTTCTACAACTGTGAAGGATTCTGGGAGAGCTTTTGCCAAATTCCTGGAGGACCTGGGAAACAAAGCTAGGACGGTTATTTCCCCTTAGGCACATATGATGTCCGATCGGAAATCAGATCGGACCTGTCGGAAATTATCTATTCGACCCATCTATCTGCCAGGAAATTGCATGGTGTGTACCAGCCTTCACCGTTCTGAGTACCGCGGGCGATTTGTGCTGGTTGGTTGAAATGGCTTGTTGGTTGAGTTTGGGATAACTGGGACTCTGCTGTTTATTACATATTCTTATTTTTGTAATACGTAAACATGTCTGTTTTATGTTTTGCTGTTGGAGCTAAACAATAAAGATCAAAAAGTCAAGTGTAGCTGTTATGCTTTTAGTCTATAGCAGTGGTTTTCACAATGTCCCCCTAGGGATACTTGTGACATGTTCAAGAGGTGCTCCTGCCTATCAGATTAAACTCAGGATGCTGGCTAGAGTGAACGATATAATACAAACTCACATACAAAATAACCTGAATTATTTACATATGGTGGTTTTAAAAGTACAAATGATTTCTTGTCAAGCACTGAGGCTCTTTCAGAGGGTATGAGATAGAAATGTACATATGAAAGGGGGTAATTGAGATAATATGAAACGCATCAGAGGTTGCTTGGTAGTAATAATAAAGCGGTGTATATTATATAGTAACTAGTGACCTAAGCCCGTTTAAAAACGGGCGCTAGGTCTGTCACCACCGCACGCGCTTCCGCCATGTGAGCGTGCACCTGGTTGGCCTGTCCTGCGTCCTGTCCCAACGGCAGTCAGCGCAGGACATGCGCAGTAGCACAAAAGCACTGACGCAGGGACACTTGTAGATAATTAGGTAGCATGTTGAGTAACTGGTCTATAGCATTTACTAGGGATGATTAAAAGGAATATTAAGAAATTTGGATCCAGGTACTATATACTACACAAGAACAACTACGTTCACAGAGTAATCTGCATTGCGTTCCACAATCCGCATACACGCATCCCACGGGGTTTGTCTGTTGCGCATGCTGCAAGATGTCGGGCCAAAGTTGCTTGGTCGGGTGTGCGGGTGGTACGGCGGCGATTTCTGAGCGAGCGACGAGACGACGAAACCCCCGCCGCAATGTATAAATGTGCCCCCTGTGTGTATTTATATGTTACCTGTGCTGTTGCAGCCTCCGTGTGGTGTCCCTTAACCTCCGGGCGGCTCTCCGTACACATCGCTGGCACATATTGTCTGACGTCAGACGCTATGCGCCGACATCAGATGCTATGCGCCAGTAGTGTGTATGGAGATCCGGCCAGAGGTTACTGGACTCCGCGCGGAGGCTGCTACAGGACAGGTAACGTATAAATGCACGCGGGAGACACATTTATACATTGGGTGGCGGCAGCGGTGCGGGGGAAGCGGGCTCAGGCAATTCCCTGAATATTTCATGCTGAAATTGGACGGGTATCGGCCTGTAGTGTATGGGCAGAATTGACAAGAGACAAATGTATCTCTATAGGTGCGTACACACGCACTACGGCCACCAACGACGGGTCCGTCAGACCCTCCCGCTGGGCGGACTTTTAGCCGACAGTTGCGCGTGTGTCTGCCGACAGCCCGTACACACTACTGTCGGCTGAACGTCCGCCCAGCGGGAGGGTCTGACGGACCCCTCGTTGCCGCATGTAGTGCATGTGTACGCACCTTAATCAGATTTGATTAAAGATATACAGTATTTGTCTCTTTGTCAAATCTGCCCATAATCTTTAGGTCTATAGGCACCTTAAGAAATAGCTGAAAAAGAAAATCTAACAATTATTTCATCAGCTGAAACTGCTGGGTTTTCTGTGTGACCTTATTTTATGGCTTCAGTCAAATCCTGGAGTCAGTTTCTAGTGAGCAGAAAAAAAAGATCCTTGACTAAATACATTAATTCCATTCATTGCTCAATTATTGGTCCAGGCCTACAGGCCATTGTATTGTGAGGCCTTGCTCACACCTTACATGACATCATTGTACTGGCAGGGATTACTCAGGGCTTGTATCGCTAAATAATCCACATCACATGGGGGGGGGGGGGGGGGGGAGGCTTTGTGCTTCATTAGATTTCCCAGAATCTACCCCCTGGTGAAACTTTAGGCTGGTAGAATATACAGGCATACACTTCTACCATAAATGGTTGCAAATTGTATCACAAAGGTACAGAAGTCTACAGAGGTATACATGGTACAATTTTTCGATTAAATAATTCAGTTCGATTATTCCGTTAGATCGAACATAAAGATTTTTCCAGCATGTCCGATCAGATTTTTTTTTGTTGAAAAAACTGGATAGTCGTTCGAATTTCTTGATCGAAAAAAAAATATTTTCAACTTTCATTCGATTCGATCATAAGATCAAATAACCGGGAAAATCAAACGTTTTTATTGTATTGTATATGGGCACCATAAAAGCATAACCCCTTTAGGGTGGCCATACATGGTACAACTTTTCATTTTTTTTCGATTAGATAATTTAGTTTGATTATTCCGTTAGATCGAGTATAAAGATTTTTCCAGCATGTCCGATCTGATTTTAGTCGAAAAACCGGGATAATCGTTCGAATTTCTTGATCGAAAAAAATATATTTTCAACTTTCATTCGATTCGATCATTTAGATCAAATAAACTGGATAATCTAACGTTTTTATTGTACCATGTATGGCCACCATTAGTATTATGATGGCCATACATGGTACAATAAGAGCTAGTGCTCTCTCCGCTGCCGCTCAGCTCTCCCTGCTGCCAGCCAAGAGTGAGAGCAGCCTGAAAGGATCCGGGCTTCCTCTTCCTCTCATTCTGCCACTCTCCTGCCGCTGTCAGCTGATTCAGCTGCAAAGTCCCGCTGAGCTCTGCCCGCCGCCAGCTGATTCTGAGAGCGGCCTGAAAGGACCCGGGGCGCCTTTCATTCTGCTGCCGCTATCCTGCAAGTACCCATGCTGCCAGCTGCTTTGTCCCCCACCTTCCACCTCCTCAGGACCCGAGGCAACCGAGGAAACAGAGGCGACACATGGGGTCAATGAAATCTAATAAAAAGGGCGGGGGGGGGGGGGGGTTGGTAGCACTGAGAATGGAGGGGCAGAGGTGACACATGGGGTGGGGAAAAAAAGAGGGGTGGACACGGACAATGGAGGGGGGGGGGATTTGATAGGTGGGCTGTACCCACACCTGTACTCAATGATCCTCTGGTCCCCCACTGCGGCTCAGTTTCGTTTCATTCAGTCGCTGGCCACTGCGCCTGTGTCGTCCTGGACGCATGCGTCCTCGTTCGCGCTCCCGTGCTTCACAGGTGCAGTAAAAATCCTGCACCTCTTCCGACGACGAGAGTGTGAACGAGGACGCACATGGCCAGGGCCGCCCAGGCGGAGTGGCCGTCGACTTACATGTTGGCAAAAGTGAAACTGAGCTGCAGCGGTGTACCGGAGGATCCCTAAGTACCGTTGCAGGAACAGGGTGGCTGCAGGGGGCTGGCAGAAGTGAAACTTTAAAAAAAAAGACAGGTTTCCTTTAATGATCTGAAATGTGTGCATTTTCCATTTTGGACTTTGGCCGACTGACTTTGGCCATTTTGCAAACTGGACGGCCAATGTCAGAAATTTCCAGCATTTTGGACTTTGGCCGACATTAAATTGGCCAGTTCTAGAAACGGCCGGCCAATTCTAGAATTGGCTGATTTCTGGTTTCGGTCGCAACATATACAAAAAAAAAATTCTCTATGTTTAAGTAAGTTTAATTTGTATGATTAGAGCAATGTAATCGTCAAATATAATCATTGCCGCCGGCCAGGAGAAGCCTTTGTGCCTGGCATCTTCCCTGTGCTCCTCTGCCGAAGTGATGCAACTATTCGGATGAAGCTGTGCAGCTTTTATGCGCCCGAATGTCGGATACATACAAACTACACATTCAATCTAGATAGCAGAAACATGTCAGCCATTGTCATGGCGATGCGTCACCTTGGCAGCCTTGGCCCCGCACTATCGCCCAATATATTGAGTCCCGAACCCAACCGGGTGACAGACCTAGTATGTGTGTAAGAGGGTTTAGATTGTGAGCTCCTCTAAAGGAAATGTAGGGTATCCGGCATATGAAATTTTGGTGTTGAAGAAAAAGCCAGGAGCTCCAATATGGTGCAGTATTTCAAGAAACATATAGGGGTCAAATAAATACTATTTACTAAAGCGGGTTGCTATTAGGCAATAGTGATGATTGTAATCTGCTATTAACCACCCTGGCGTTCTATTTAATGCGCCAGGGTGGCGGCGCAGCAGTTTTTTTTAAATATTTTTTTTTCAAATCATGTAGCTAGCTTAGCGCTACGTCCCTCCCACCCTTCCGATCGTCGCCGGAGCGTACCCACGTAAGCACGTAAGGAAATCCCGTTGTGAACGGGATTTCCTTAAGGGCTTCCACCGTTGCCATGACGACGATCGCGATGACGTCATCGACGTCGTGACGTCAGGCGGAGTCCCGATCCACCCCTCAGCGCTGCCCGGCACTGATTGGCCAGGCTGCGCAGGGGTCTCGGGGGGGGGGGCGGCGGTTACGCGGCGGGTAGCGGCGCATCGACGGCGATCGTCTACAACACGCAGCAAGCATGTTTAAAAAAAATTATGAAAATCGACCCAGCGGGGCCTGAGCGGCACCCTCCGGCAGTCATGGACGAGCTGGGCTCGTCCATACCGCCAAGGAGGTTAATGATTACATTAAATTTCTCGTAATTTTTCGCAATTACGTCCATACGTAATTATGATTTGGACGTTCAATAGATTTTGCATAATCCATTCGTAATTCACGTAATTATGCAAAATTTCTCATCATTTTGTGCCGACTTTAGCGGTTAATAGCAAAGCCCCCATACATGCTATCGATGTTTGCGAAGAGGTATGGTGGGAACAATTTTTCAAAAAGACCTTTTAGTTTTTGAGAAAATTGATTTTAAAAATGCAAAGGAGGGACAGTCAAGCTGAAAACTCACCACCGATGGAAGAAGATGGACCCACGACATCTCCATCTTCCAGCCAGTGGGTATGTCACATGACGGGCGAGTCATCGGGGATCTTAAAGATCTGATCCGCCGTGACGGTCGTTATCACTGCTCAACGCTAAATGAAGTTCATGTGCTGGCGCACCTGAACCCAGAGCGCGAGATCACAGAAACGATCGCTCGTCGCTAAAAGTATCCCTAGTGGTCGTGAAAATCTTCTGGAAAATCGCGTCGGGTTACGGGCTTGTAGTGTAGTGACATGACCATATACACTATGGAAAGCTCCGCATAAAATGTCAGCGCTAAATAATAGAAAGAAAAAAAATAACAACCATTCTAGCAAAAGTCAGGAGTTGACTTGGTTGTACTTTTGTATGTTGACAGTGGGAGATTTTCAAGTTTTCCAATCCATATTTCTATTTTCTGTTTTAACTCCTTCATTTACATAATGCCAGTATAGTGGAGTGCTGAATAATGTGCACAGATAATGACCATATTACACCAGAGCGTACATTAGTCCATTGTCATTAGTGCATTCACCCTCTACACATTACAACTTTACTGTAATGTGATCACACTCTCCGAAAACTGCACTTGAGAAATCTGGAGAGCATGAACACAATACGATACAAAGCAGGCATTAATCCACAGCTATAGAAATGCCCTTCTGTCCTTCACGGGTCCCTGTTCCTCCCTGCAGGGCACTCGGCGATTACTGATATAATAGCCTCCTCTCAGGACCTCGTCAACAGTTTTATTTCCTCTAAAGTCCTTCCTTTTCTTTCAAAACATACGACTTCCTCTTACATTTCAACTCAGCTGAACAGTAATTGTGTAGACTTAATAATGGAACCAATCTAACCCCTTGTTTTTTTTTGTTTTTTTCAAATAAATGAAATGTGATTTTAATATTGTAAAGAAATTCCAGGATTTCAGATTGCAAGCCTGCGAGCTAGTTGCCTTCTGAAGGCAATGACTTTGTATCAGCATCAAATATCTTTATAATCTACAGTAGGGGTTACGGTCCTCCTAATAAAATGTAAATAACATACAATCCAGGGTGGAAAACAACACTGGTATCATCTCTACTTGATGGTTTGGTAGAACTGGATGTAAGGCCTAGTGCACACCAGAGCGGTTCGGCTGCGGTTTGCGATCTGCTTGCGGGTGCGGATCCGCTTGGTAATGTATTTCAATGGGCTGGTGCACACCAGAGCGGGAGGCGTTTTGCAGAAACGCATACTCCCGGGCTGCTGCAGATTTTGGATTGCGGATGCGTTTCTGCCTCAATGTTAAGTATAGGAAAAAACGCAAACCGCTCTGAAAAACGGCACTTCAGAGCGGTTTGCCAGGCGTTTTTTGTTACAGAAGCTGTTCAGTAACAGCTTTACTGTAACCATACATGAAATCCACTACACCAAAAACGCTTCACAAAACCGCAAAATGCTAGCTGAAACGCTACAGAAAAAGAAGAAAAAGCGTTTCAAAATCTGCTAGCATTTTGCGGATCTGCTAGCGTTTTTTGGTGTGCACCAGGCCTGTGTGAGCACATTGCTTGGGTGGGAAGTGCATTTTTGTTAAAAGAGTTTTTCTAATCGCTTTTCCAGAGCGGCTTTTCAATTCACTCCCTGACGTCAGTCAGGAAGTGAACTCTTTGACCCAGAAAATAATAAATACAATGTATTTATTCTTAAAAACACGAACACAATCACCGCACAAAGCGATTTTGTGAGCCTTTTGCATTTTTTCCTATACTTTCGTTAAAGGCACCGCTTTGCTGAGCGGATCGGAAATGAACCGCTCAGATGTGAATTCTCTTGTAGGGTGATTTTAAATGTTATTTTAAAAATCACCTGCGCTTGAAAAAAAGGCAAAACGCCCAAGGTGTGAACAAGCCCTCAGGCCTGAAACTAACTACAAAACGCTATAGCTAATCACAATCGCAAGCGTTTTGTATGAGCAGTTTGTAAGCGATTTCATGAGCGTTTTAGGGAGCGATTTTAGAAAGTGTAAACAATTTGCCAGCGGTTGTGTAGCGATTAGCGGTTTAAAGTCTGATTGGTCCTTTCATTTATTTTTAATTTTGTTACAGTGTACATTAACTTTAAAACGCTAGCAAAATCGCTCCTTGCAGGTTTTGATGAGCGATTACGCCAGTGTTTATATACTTTACATTGAAGCGCTAACGCTAACAAAATACTGCATGTCCTGCGCTTGCGATTTTGGGAATCGCAAACGCTCCAGTGGAATTTGGCACATCCGTTAACATTAGCTGAGCGATTTTGGAAAACACTAGCGGTTTAACACGCTCCCTAAATGCTCACAAAAGCGCTCTTGTCGGTTCCGGCCCTCATGGAGCAAAGACTCTCCATCATCGGAGTGAGGGCATAAAGTGGGTATCAGCACTAGAGTTGCTCAAATGCGAATTCGGGAGATACCCGGATAGTTATATCCGGATATCTCCCAGTAAACCTGTGCGGGCTGAGCGGCGGGGGGTCAATCTTACCTGTCTGACGTCTTCTTCGGTCCGTCCCTGGCGCCTCCCACGATGTGTTCCATGCGCCGGTCACATGACTGCAAACACTTCCTCCTTCAACCCGGAAGGAGGAAGTGTTTGTGGTTACGTGACCGCCGCATGGACCGCATCGTGGGAGGCGCCAGGGACGGACCGAAGAAGATGTCAGACAGGTAGGATTGACCCCCCGCCCGCCCGCTCAGTACGCACAGGTTTACTGGGTGAAATCCGGATAGAACTATCCGGGTATCTCCCGAATTCGTATTTGAGCAGCTCTGATCAGTACTGCCTAGTGTCACGACACTACTATGGGCCTGATCCAATTCATTTTTTCTCTTCAAGTTTTCTCCTAGGTGATATTTTCACATCTATCTATAAAATGCCTTTTACGCCACCAGCAAGCAAGAAAATACTCAGAATAATGTTAGCAGTGCTTCTTCACCTACTTTTTGGTACCTTTTCCATTGCAGAGTGCTGAAAAGTTATTATAAACAGAGGATTGTGAAAGCATTTCCTATGAGATAACTCAGGAAAAAAGTTAGTTAAATAGAAGGCCAAGAAGAGAAAAGTTATGATGGATAAAGCCTGATACACACCATGCAATTTCCCATCAGATAGATGGGTTTAATAGATCATTTCCAACAGGTCCAATCGGATTTCATTTTTCTGATCGATTTGCATAGAAGTGATCAGAAAATCGCTCAGAAAAACAATTGGAAATCCGATCGGATCTGTTGGAAATTATTGACCCATCTATCTGATGGGAAATTGCATGGTGTGTACCAGGCTTTAATCATGAGTTACAATAGATAAGGAAGTAGATAAAGGAAAGGTCAACAATGAGTGAAGATAGATAAGGATAGATCATTCTAGAGACAAACAAATAAGGAGAGATCATTTCTAAGATACGTTTAGTGAATTAACCCCATAGAGTGGACCTGAACTCAGAACTTCCTCTCTTCTCTATAAGAAAGGCAACAGCATAATAACCTTTAAATACCCGAGGTGACATGTGACATAATGAGATAGACATGTCTATGTACAGTGCCTAGCACACAAATAACTATGCTGTGTTCCTTTTTTTCTTTCTCTGCCTGAAAGAGTTAAATATCAGGTATGCAAGTGGCTGACTCAGTCCTGACTCAGACAGGAAGTGACTACAGTGTGACCCTCACTGATAAGAAATTCCTATTTTGTACCTCTTACTTGCACTCAGAAGCCATTTTCTGCTAGGAAAGTGTTTTATAGTTTGAATTTCTTATCAGTGAGGGTCACACTGTAGACACTTCCTGTCTGAGTCAGGATTGAGTCAGCCACTTAGGCCACATACACACATCAGACCATAGTCTTTTGAAAATGAAAGATCACAGACCAATCTTACCACCCTTCATGTAGTATGAGAGCCATACTCTACACCAGGGGTAGGGAACCTTTTTGGCCGAGAGAGCCATAAACTCGACATATTTTAAAATGAAATTCTGTGAGAGCCATACAATATGTTTAAAACTAAATACAAGGTAATGTGTACATTTTATGCAAAACAAACACTTTTAAAGTACAATAAGTGTCTGCATTCTTTAATAACGTTGTTATGCAGTTGCTAATGGACGATTTCCGCACAAATGCAATCTCATTGGCAGATGCAATCTCATTGGCAGGCGATTTCCCCACAAATGCAATCTCATTGGCAGACTATTTCCCCACAAATGCAATCTCATTGGCAGACAATTTCCCCGCAAATGCAATCTCATTGGCAAACTATTTCCCCACAAATGCAATCTCATTGGCAGATGCAATCTCATTGGCAGACGATTTCCCCACAAATGCAATCTCATTGGCAGACAATTTCCCCACAAGTGCCATCTCATTGGCAGACAATTTCCCCACAAGTGCAATCTCATTGGCAGGCGATTTCCCCACAAATGCAATCTCATTGGCAGACTATTTCCCCACAAATGCAATCTCATTGGCAGACAATTTCCCCGCAAATGCAATCTCATTGGCAAACTATTTCCCCACAAATGCAATCTCATTGGCAGATGCAATCTCATTGGCAGGCGATTTCCCCACAAATGCAATCTCATTGGCAGACTATTTCCCCACAAATGCAATCTCATTGGCAGACAATTTCCCCACAAGTGCAATCTCATTGGTAGACAATTTCCCCACAAGTGCCATCTCATTGGCAGACAATTTCCCCACAAGTGCAATCTCATTGGCAGGCGATTTCCCCACAAATGCAATCTCATTGGCAGACTATTTCCCCGCAAATGCAATCTCATTGGCAAACTATTTCCCCACAAATGCAATCTCATTGGCAGACGATTTCCCCACAAATGCAATCTCATTGGCAGACAATTTCCCCACAAGTGCCATCTCATTGGCAGACAATTTCCCCACAAGTGCAATCTCATTGGCAGGCGATTTCCCCACAAATGCAATCTCATTGGCAGACTATTTCCCCACAAATGCAATCTCATTGGCAGACAATTTCCCCGCAAATGCAATCTCATTGGCAAACTATTTCCCCACAAATGCAATCTCATTGGCAGATGCAATCTCATTGGCAGGCGATTTCCCCACAAATGCAATCTCATTGGCAGACTATTTCCCCACAAATGCAATCTCATTGGCAGACAATTTCCCCACAAGTGCAATCTCATTGGTAGACAATTTCCCCAAAAGTGCAATCTCATTGGCAGACGATTTCCGCACAAATGCAATCTCATTGGCAGACTATTTCCCCACAAATGCAATCTCATTGGCAGATGCAATCTCATTGGCAGGCGATTTCCCCACAAATGCAATCTCATTGGCAGACTATTTCCCCACAAATGCAATCTCATTGGCAGACAATTTCCCTACAAATGCAATCTCATTGGCAGACAATTTCCCCACAAGTGCAATCTCATTGGCAGACAATTTCCCCACAAGTGCAATCTCATTGGCAGACAATTTCCCCACAAGTGCAATCTCATTGGCAGACGATTTCCGCACAAATGCCTATCACATTGGCAGACGCTTTCCCCACAAATGCCTATCACATTGGCAGACGATTTCCCCACAAATTAACTCTCATTGGCAGAAGATTTCCCCACAAATGAACTTACCAGACTGGAGTGACCTCCTGGACCTGGAGTGACGGCGGCGGCTCCTACGGCGGCGGCTCCTGCGGCGGCGGCGGCTGCTGCTGGCTTGTGCACTAGTGCGCTCCGAAGCAGTAGCTATGGGTGCGGCTGCCTCCGGGTCGCACGTCGTCGGGTCGGCTCCTCCCCCCGCCAAGCTGCCTCAGTTCCCGCTGGCTGCGCCGATGTGTCACACGTAACGTGTGACATCACTTTCACAGGCAGCGCCAGCATCAATCTGGGTCGGGCAGAAAAGGCATTCTGGCGCGGGAGGCGGTGCCGATGAAAGAGGCACACATAAGTACAAAGACCCGGCATGAAGGAGGGGGGCGGGGCCGCGGCGCAGATTACGGCGGGGCAGATTAGTAAACACAGGCTCTCTGGCCGCTCTGTCACACGTCTTTTAGCGAGCCAGAGAGCCATACGCAGGCATGAAAAGAGCCATATATGGCTCGCGAGCCATAGGTTCCCGACCCCTGCTCTACACAGTCTTTTCTATGGAGCTGAACTCCACATCAGAAAAAACTCTTTGCAAGATGCTGCACACACACATGCTGTACAGACACAAAAGATCAGTATCTGCAAAAGATCTGTTCCTGCCAAAAATCCATTCCTGCAAATTGCAATGATAGTTTATGAGATCTGCAGATCATCATACACACATGATTTAACTGACATTCATCTGCAGATCAGATCCACCAGGATGGATTTTCAGATCTGCAGATGATTGCTTGATCTGCAGATGAATGTCAGTTAAATCATGTGTGTATGATGATCTGCAGATCTCATAGACTATCATTGCAATTTGCAGGAATGGATTTTTGGCAGGAACAGATCTTTTGCAGATACTGATCTTTTGTGTCTGTACAGCATGTGTGTGTGCAGCATCTTGCAAAGAGTTTTTTCTGATGTGGAGTTCAGCTCCATAGAAAAGACTGTGTAGAGTATAGCTCTCATACTACATGAAGGGTGGTAAGATTGGTCTGTGATCTTTCATTTTCCAAAGACTATAGTCTGATGTATGTATGAGCCTTTACGGTACTTATCCGTTAGCCGGGCGCATGCGGCAGGTGGCGCTAATTACTATTCCCCCTCCAGGCCGACATGGATAGTAGGGAAAGATGTAACTCTGGTGGAGTTTTGTCGCCACCTGCCGGATGCGCCCGGCTAACGGATAAGTACTGCCTTTACACACCTGATATTTAACTCTTTCAGACAGAGAAAGAAAAAAAGGAACACAGCCTAGTTATTTGTGTGCTAGGCACGGTACATACACATGTCTATCTCCTCATGTCACATGTCACCTCGGGTATCCTTTAAAGAAAAATATTTCTATTACAGCTGATGCAAATCCTAAAATAAATCTCCAGGGTTTCTACTTCCTGCTTTCATGGAAGCAGACATAGGGTTAACATCCTGTGTTTACAAATTAGCTGTTATGCCAAGGCAGCCAGCTGACACAGATATCAAATTACAGTTCTGATTAGTCACAGATGAGGGGGAATCAGACAGGCTTAACTCTCTAAATACATACAGGGTGCATTTCTTTATGTTTTCCTTCTGTCCTGTGCAAGAGTTCAGGTCCACTCTAAATAGGTACAGTTGGTACTTATGGTATGAATTAGCATGGCCTTTTCTAGCCAATAGGGTGCCCTGGGCAAGATGACCACTGTCACCTCCACCACTCTATATTAATATGACAATGTATTGTTAGTATTCATTGCATCTGTCATAAGGTTTGTAAGAAATGTAGATTTTTTTTTGTAATTCACGGAAAGTGTTGGCCTTTGTCGTAGTTTTATTTTGACACTCTCTCTATATAAAAGCTCCCGGAGTATTCTGCCGCACGCTGTATGTGTTTGTGTGACACACTGAAAATCAATGCGCTACAAACCTAAAATAATTACAAGCTCCATTAGCAAATTAGTAGCACCTGTTACAGAGCTGCACTAATCAGACCACCATTGCTAGGCTAATTGGTGGATGCTGATTCAGCGTAGGTTCATACTAGCATTATAAACCAGGCATTTCTACGCTGGGAAAACACCAGGTGTAATGTCAGTAGAAAGCCTACAATTAATTTCCATTTGGCCATTCAGACTGCAGCCTCTGCCTGGTGTTCCATCACATTCACAATATGCAGTGCAAAGTCCAGTGTCTACCAAGACTTGCAGTGGGTCTAAGAGCAAATGATGAATGGACATTGGGCTAAGAACAAGTGATGCACTCAAGTAATGTCTCTGAGCCACCCTGGAAGCAGTTGCCATGCCTTTGACATACATCTGCTTAGTGCAGGTGAAGACTTGGGCTAAGGTCACACTTGTCCATTCAGAAACCATCAATTTCCTGCTATGGGTGTTTTTTTTGTGTGTGTGTGTGTGTTTTACTGCATTTGAGTTTTTATGCATTTTTCATGCGTGCCTGTTTTTAATCAATATTCATCACCTCTGAATATGCAAATCATCCTTTGTTGTCCCTGGCAAGCTAACCACACCCACAGAACCACTGGAATAGTCAGCAGTGATGCATCATGGGAGACATCATTTGCTCACTCCAATCTGAATAATTGCAAGTACCTTCTGTTTTAAGAAGGCAAAATTTGTTTGGCATATTTACCAAGTATTTAATAAGTATAAATAAAGAAATTAGGTACTTTTCCGTTAGCCGGGCGCATCCTCTAGGTGGCGATAATTACTATTCCCCCTCCAGGCCGCCATGGATAGTAGGGAAAGTTCTATCGCCACCTAGAGGATGCGCCTGGCTAACGGAAAAGAATCAGAAATTATTTTCAAATTAGTTTTTACCTTATTTGGGCAAAAACCCATCAAAAACGTTTTGTTTTTTTTCACCATAGGAAAGCATTGAATCCATTCTGCATATGGAATGCAGAAACAATTAACTTGTAAAGCGTTTTAAAAACGCATCTTAGGGCCCATTCACACTTGTGCGTTTTCAGAGCGATTTCAGCTATGCTGAAAATCGCTAGCGATTTAAAAAACGTGTGCACAATGAAAGTGTATGGAAGTGTTCTCATCTAAGCGTTTAGCGATTTGCTGAAACGCAAAAGCGTTGCATGCAGCGTTTTCTGAGCGATTCTGGAGCGATTAGCGTTTCAATTAAAGTATTTGAATTGAACTAGAAAACGCAAAACGCTAATCGCTGGAAAAACGCTCTTTATACAGTGAAAAAACGCTAGGAAAAAACGCCCGAAAAAACGCTCAGCGTTTTGCGTTAGCGTTTAGCGATTTCTAGTGTGAATGGGCCCTAAAAAAATGCATTTGATAAGCCGTTTTTTGTGTGGCCCCATAGACTATCATTATGTGGCTTAAAGAGAACCTGTACTGAGTAAAAATATTTAAAATAAACACATGAGGTAACTACTACTTACCTTGCCATCAGCTCCTCTCAGAAGCTCACCATTTTCTTCTGACAATGATCTATCGATGCTCATTAGATTTCTACTGTACTTGAGGTTGTTGTGTGGTATAGGAATCCATCTCCATTCCAGTTGGATAGGAGTCGCTAGGCTTGGCATCTTTCGGCCCTAATCAACCTATGCATGGCTAGCATAACCCACACCTAAACTGAGAGGGACATGGAGGCTGACACATTTATTTCCTTTTTAAACAATGCAGATTGCCTGGCTGCCCTGCTAATACTCTTCCTCTAAAGGGGCCCACACACCTAACGATTTTCCCGCCGATATACAGCAGATTCGATCACTGTGATTGCATCTGCTGTGAAATCGTTGCGCAAACGCTGACAGAACGATCGAATTCTGTCCGAAATCAATCGTTCCCGTCGATTCCCGACGTTCCGTCCGTGCGGAAGATTTTGCTCGATCGTCGGCGGGGCGGGAGAGCGTCGATAGCGGCATTCGAATGCCCAATGCAATACAGCTTCAATACATTACCTGATCCGGACGGCGCGAGTCGGTCACCGCTGTCTCTTCTCCGCTGGGCTCCAGGGCTGCAGCTGCACTAAACTTCCTGTCCCAGCAGGAAGTTTAAACAGTAGAGCGCTCTCTAATGTTTAAACTTCCCTGGACAGAAAGAAGTGAAGCCTGCCGGTCCGGGAACCCAGGGGAGAAGAGACAGCGGTGGCCGGAGCAGGTAATGTATGCGGTGGGGGGGTGGGGGGGGGGGGGCGGCTGCACCACCACAGACTGTGATCGGTTTCATGCTGAAACCGATTCACAGTCTGTTTGCAGACTGAGATCAGAGAGGAATTTATCTGTTGGTTGATCTGATGGCAAATCGACCAGTGTATGGCCACCTTAAGACCTTGAACAAGCATGCAGATCAGATGTTTCTGAGATTAAATTCTGACTGGATTAGCGACATGCTTGTTTCAGGTGTGTGATTCAGACACTACTGCAGCCAAATAGATTAACAGGACTACCAGGCAACTGATACTGGCTAAAAGGAAATAAATATGGCAGCCACCATATCCCTCTTAGCTCTGGTGTACTTGGGAATCTGTAAAAAAAAAAAAACCCAGCACCTAGGGGGTACTTACCTCGGGAGGGGGAAGCCCATTGATCCTAATGTGGCTTTCCGTATCCTCTTCACCCTCCGGGATCCAGCGCTGGCAGCCCCCAAACAGCGGCAATGTAAATATTTACCTTCTGCTCTCTTGTGCAAAAGCAGTAGGGGCTTTCCGATCAGGTTCAGGCAGAAATAGTCAAATCTGATCAGGTACACTCTACAGTGCAGGTGCAAGTCGCCGGATAGAGCTTGACTGTTTCCGACGGAGGAAATCGGAAAGCCGCTACTGTTTCTGCGCCACTGAGCTTGTCGGCTGATTTTTCGGGGGGATTTCAGCACTGGATCCCAGAGGGTGAAGAGGATGGGGGAAGCCCCATTAGGATCCAGAGGCTTCCCCCTCCCGAGGTAAGTACCCCCGGGGGCTGTTTTTGTTTTTGTTACAGATTACACCGCAAGAAAGGTCTTGTGCAGCAAGGTAATAAATCTATATTTATACTTTCACACTGAAGGAAAAGGTGACGGTTTGAAGTGCCAGTTTGCCGGGAAACTTTAGCTCTGCTTCAACTGGCAGCTGCAATGAAAGTAGGATAATAAGTGCACTTTCCCCGCGCCTGTGATAAAAATGACAGTCACGAAGTCGCACATCAGCTTGAAACGAGGACAGCTATATCATGCGCTGAGTCACAATCAATAAACCTGCCCGCGCGTCATTTAATGAGTATCAATTATTAGCCTGAAGACCAGATATTACATACGTCCTATCTGCTAACGGTTACGAGCGATAAATAAATGATAGCATAAAGAAGACATTTGGCGCTTAAGTGTTTAGAGCCTTGTGCAAATTAAATGGCTACAAATATATTAGCAACAACTGCAGTCCCTTTCATGTGCTGCTTAGCATTGCTTGGATGTCTTTTCCAGACGCTGGCGGAGGGAGGGGCAGCGAGGGGGGCCACATTCTTCTGTGGATGCTTCTGGATGGTCTGCCGTTTGATGTGTCGTGTCAGAAGTTCTAATTAAATTTTAATGTCGGGTGTATGAAAATAAGCCAGCGCATTACGAATTTATTCAATTCACACACAGATTACTCAAAGCAGGGCAAGTAGATCTTCTTACACTTAACTGGCCTGATTTCCTGTGCGCCAGAAAAGCACAAGTGCCGTGTTTCCCCTCACGGTTACCTGAGCACTACTGATGAGCACAGAATTCTGGGAAATGGGGAATTTCGGTTCTAAGGAAAAATGGAATTAGTAGGGCTGAATGGGAATTTTGCAAGGGGATAATCAAGACCAAGCTGCCAGTTATCCAATGTAAAGGTAATACCTCGGAAAAAAAAAGTAGAGCTTACACAGTAGAAGCAAGAGAGATATGGCAGGCACACCGTAGACTGGCTGCAGAGCGGGTGTCACAAGGTGAGTAGTGCGCTGTAACTAACACTTAATGTGCTCAAAGCAAAAACATGCAATGGATGAAACGCAGAGAGAGGACAACTGCTTGGCAGTACTGATAGGTATTTATACTTGCATAAAAAAAGGGCGCCATGAAAAAAGGGCCTGGCTGGATAACGAAATGGAGCCGGTGGATAACGAAACCTGATAACGATAAGTATCGTTGTCAAACTTGGTTAACGATAAATGCCGTTGTAAAAACAGCCAGGAAATAATAATGAAAAGATATTAACCCTCCTGGCGGTATAAAAAAATACGCCAGGAGGCAGCGCGGCAGTTTTTTTTTAAATTTTTTTTTTTCTATATCATGTAGCGAGCCCAGGGCTCGCTACATGATAGCCGCTGCTCAGCGGCATCCCCCCGCCCTCTTCGATCGCCTTTGGCGATCTCCGATCAGGAAATCCCGTTCAAAGAACGGGATTTCCTGGAGGGCTTCCCCCGTCGCCATGGCGACGGGCGGGATGACGTCACCGACGTCACTGACGTCGGGTCGTCATTGGGAGTCCCGGGCCACCCCTCGGCGCTGCCTGGCACTGATTGGCCAGGCAGTGCACGGGGTCTGGGGGGGGGGGGCGCGCGCCGCACCGTATAGCGGCGATCGGGCGCGCGGCGGCGATCGGGGTGCTGGCGCAGCTAGCAAAGTGCTAGCTGCGTCCAGCAAAAAAAAAATTAAACAAATCGGCCCAGCAGGGCCTGAGCGGCACCCTCCGGCGGCTTACCCCGAACTATGTGGGTTACCGCCAAGAAGGTTAACGTTAAGAATCGTTACGTAATTCAACAATACAGCTTAACCCAACCTTATTCTCACACAGAACCCTCCCCTGGTTGTGCCTAAAACTAGTAACCACATCCCGTGGTGGCGCCTAACCCTAATCACCCCACTGGTGGTGCCTAACCCTAAGCACCCCCCCCCCCCCCCGCGGTGGTGCCTAACCCTAACTACCCACCTGGTGGTGCCTAACCCTAACCACACCCCCAGGTGGTGCCTAACCCTTGAGAGGGTGAGGACGTGTGTGTGTGTGAGCTCCCTGACTTCCAGGGGAGGTCTTCAGTCTGCCGAGCCGGATCCAGCTTTGAAGCACTTTTCCTGGGGAGAATTTCACCTGAAGTCCCTGCTCCGGGCCTTGCCGGGTAGGGGCTTGTCCTAGGCTAACTGGCCGCTCCAGCCATGGAGCGGCCAGCTCATACCCCCCCTACTGCTTCACCAACTTACCCAGGGGATGGCAGAGACTCCTCGGAAGAGGACATTGCAAACAACGCAGTAGCCTGGGTCAAGGCCGTGAAAGCCTGCGAGGAGACGCTGATGCAGCTGAGATACAGCTTCGTCAAAGTCAAGTTCCGCTATGGCATCAAGTGGAGGCCTGAGCTTTTGTGGCAGGACGAGCAGATGATGGACCTAAGGAAACAAATACTGGTACAAAAAACAAGATTAGCCGATCTGGAAAAGATTGGCGGACCCTTCGCTGAGCAACTGGGGTATAAGAAAAGATTCAAGCAGATGCTTAAGCCAGAGCAAGATGTGGATGACAGTGACACGGAGGAGAACTGCATTATCATTGAGGATGAATGCACCCCCCCAGAAAGACCACCATGGATAAAGGAAGAGGTGTCCCAGTCCCAGATCCCACCTGGGCAAAGTGTGCTGGCCGGGGACCCCATGGAGGAAGAGAGCGGGAGTGAGGTGCAGGGGATGCTAGTACCGGGCTCTGCGGCGAGGGTCCAGGTGAGTGCTGGTGGTGCTGGTGCCGCTGCCCCTGCTGCTGGGGGTCTCGGTGGCGTGGGTGCTACTGGGGCCCTCAGTGAGGTGGTGGGTGCTGGTGCTGCCCTTGCTGTGGCTGTGGCTGGCATGCCCCCCTCTAACATACCTGGAGGTGGTGGTGTGGCTGCAGCTGCGGCGGCCTCCCTGGATGCTCACATGGCTCCTGCTCCTGGTGGATTCCTGGTCCCTGCATTGGGGTCACTTGCGGTGGCTGATGTGGGGTCCTGGGTGAAGCTGGGAGTGGGGCTGTGTGCCCAGAGTCATAGGGAACGCTCCCCGTATCGCAGCATGTCCTACCAAGATGGCGCCGGCTCGCCGAGCGGTGCCTCATCCACGCCGAGTCAACTTCCGGTCGGCGGGGAGGAAATGACGTCAGCGGCCGCTATTCCGCATCAAGGCAGGAAAATCCATTATGGTTGACGCGGCTGAAAGTCCGCGTGAAGGCAGAAATACCATTGACGCCAATGTAAGTGCATGCGGATTTTCTCCCAATGCGGCTACAACAGTAATTCCGGATGCCGGCGGAATTTCCACTGATGTCAATGCAGGAGAAGGCGGATTCCGGCCTGGTGAGGTGGAAGATGGATCTTCAGTACAGTTGGTGACTGGGGATACGGAAAAACAGCCACCAAGTGAGGTATTGCAGAGCAAGGCAGCTTCTGGAGGCTGTGAAGATGCAAATGAGGAGGAGGTGGCAATCAATGTCCAAAGAAAGCAACCTGAGCGGGGAGATGTGCAAGCTGCAATTGCAACTACATCTGCAATGCTGCAGGAAGACCCGGATGGAAGTGGGGCAGCCTTCCTGGGACTTTTGGACTCGTCCCTGGATAGGAATCTGAGCAAGGAGATTGTGCTTTTGGCCACTCAACCGAGTCTGGAAATGGACTTGTCTGTTGAAGAGTTCGCTGAGGAGGACTTTCCTCAGAACAAAGATGCCTGGGCCTGCCAGACACATGGAAGGTATTGAGAGTGACATTGAGCAATTAGCTCAGGAGTTGTTTCCAATGTCTGCTGGGGAGGAAATTTCAAGTTCTCCTGAGGATCAGAGCGGGGACGAGGACGATAAACGACTGATGGGTGAGACCCAACTTTCTTTGCCTATTGGGAAGCCCAAAAAGAGAGTCAAAAAAAAGGGAAGAATAGAATAAGTAAAGTAAAAAAGTTAAACATTGATGTTGGTGGGAGGAGAGGAAAGCATGGGAAGGTTTATGCCTCTGTGTCGGAGGTGGAGGAGACCGACATATCCTCTCAGGGTACCCAAGGCGGGGTGGGGGAGGGTGACCAGGATAAAAGGGGTCCCCCCGCTTTTGTGCAGGAGAGCGAAGGTGGGGAGATCTTGTTGGTACAAGGGGATGGGGGTGCTCCCGAAAAGAGAGGTAAAGGGTACAGAGATCTTGCCCCCTTCTTTGAAAAAAATCTCCTCTCTGATTTAATATCTGAGGATGAAGAGGGGAGCAAGAAAGGAGGGAAAAAAGAAGAAAAAGAGCCATCACCCTGAGCCCCCCCCCCCCCCCTTTGATAATTGACAATCTTGTCACTAAATTTAAGACAGCTAATATGACCTACAGACTAGAGAGGACCAAATTGGTGGTCATTGACGAGCATTCTGGTGAGGCTGTGGTGTTGGCGGTGGAGCCGGGGGGATATTACGGGGGCCTATGCCTGGTGGGCATGGGTGACCCCAACTGTGGCCTCCAGCTCAAGTTCCGAGCAGGTGGCAAAAAGTTTATAGTAGAAAATGACACTGTTAAAAGGTTTTCTTTTTCAGGCGAAACAGAGTGGATGGAGGCCATATTTGGGCTTGGGCCAAATGCCCCCAGGTATGGGCCTCCCCCTCCCCCCACCTCCACTGCAGTCAGCTGTAATCAGATAAATGTTGTAACCCCTGCAGCCGAAACCAGTGCTGTAGTGATGGTCAGGGAAGATGTTGGTGCAGGCTTGGCCAGTAATACTGGTGGTGTTGTTGTGGCAAGAGCTGATGGGAGTGCTGTGACCGAGCCGGAGCTGCCAGAACTGGAAAGTGTGATAAGGGTTGGGTTCCCGGCCCTTGGTCCTGCCCAGAATCTAGGGGCCCTTGCTCCTCTGGCAGCTTCATCGGCTCGCCCGGTATCATACTCTAAGGTGGTTAGGGGTCCTGCTCCTGGTAGGAGGGTTGAGGCTCCCCTGGAGACAGGATTGGAGGCCCACACCCTGAGTCGCAGGAATGTTGTCCGCCTCAAATGGGATAAAACCCTCCTTCCCATTCCTACCAAGAGGCAATTTGTTGGGTATCCCCTCGACCTGGGGATTAGGCCAGCGGACCTCTTTGCGATCCTGGCTCCAGGGGACCCTCCGCAGTACTATGACGTGTCCTTTCTCTCCCAGCATGGCATGGAATCATTTTTAGAGGAGCGGCTGAGACAGTCAGAAAATAACGAATGGCACGGTTTCAAGGTCATTCCTTTGTCCAGGAAGACGCTGGAGAGAAAGGCACATATTGTGGTACAGAATGAAAGCATTCCAGTGCGGGACCTAATGACTTGGGTCCAACACTACACAGACATAATGTCCCCGCCGCACAAGGTCCTGGACGAGCTCGGGATCTGATGGGGGGAGTCTGAGGTGGCAATTCGGCTCCATACAAAGGAGGGGGTCGTCACCCATATTCCCCGTTCCGCCCTCATAGGGCGGGGCAAGGTCATCACCTACTACCCGGGCCAACCCAGGACCTGCAATAGGTGCGGCAAGAGGGGACATTTGGCCAGCGGCTGCCCGGATCCGAGGTGCAGTCGTTGTCAGGAGTTTGGGCACTCTGCATCGTCTTGCAAACGAATTAAATGCAACTTTTGCTTTGAATTTGGCCATCCTTATACAGAGTGCCCGATCTCCTGGACGACGATGCCCTCGGACCTGAAGAGAGCCATGTTGGCTAGAATGGGAGAGAGCCAGGAAGTCTCTGTGTCTGATCCCAATGTATCTGTTCAGTCCGTTCCAGCTCCTAATGTGTCTACGTCTAGTGTGAACCCGTCCTCTGTAGTCCCTTCCCCTGGTTCTCTCTCAGTCGACATGGCCTCTGATAGGCAGCTTGGGCCTGAGTCATTGGCTCCTGCCCGGGATGCTGTTCAGGGCGGAGGTAACCCTCCTCCCAAGGAGCAGATACCCAAACCTGTAAGGAGTAGAGGAGGAAGTGGTCTTCGACCCCTCTCTGCTGCTCCTACAGCCCAACTTTTGGCCCCTAAGCCTCCTCCTAGGAGGACAAAAACTCCTCCTGCCACTGTCTCCTCTTCAGGTGGCCCTACCCTGCCCCCTCCTGTTCCTGCCCCCACAGTGCCTGCTGTGTCCCTTCCCCCTCCTGGCCCCCCAGCTCCTGCTGTGTCCCTTCCCGCTCCTGGCCCTCCAGCTCCTGCTGTGTCCCTTCCTCCTCCTGGCCCCCCAGCTCCTGCAGTGTCCCTTCCCCCTCCTGGCCCCCCAGCTCCTGCTGTGTCCCTTCCCCCTCCTGGCCCCACTGCCCCGGTTGTTCCTGATACCTCCTCTGCCCCCCCTGTCATCATCCCATCCCCTTCCCCCCTTCCTGTCTGTCCCTCCCTGTCCACTGATGGCAGTGGGTTTGTCTCGGCCTGTCCTATTCCCACAGCCTACGCCTTTTCAGCTCCTGGCCCCACGGGTGCAGCCCTTGCCCCCTGGAAAAGGGAACATCTTTCGCAGGATGAAAGATCTTATTTAGAGGAACGCTTTAAGACAAAAAAGAAAAAGGGGTTAAACCCCTGTCTAGAGTCCCCTCCGGAAACCTAAGGGAGGCAAACAGGTTGGCTGCCTCTCAGAGGAGGCAGAAAGAGAAAGATCTAAACCTAGCCAACAGGTTTGAGGTGTTGGCCACTTCTCCTCTCGCCTCTGAAGAGGAGGAGATGGTAACGGAGAGTCCTGCCTCTGTTGGGGAGGCATTGTAATTGTGTTTGTGTTTTTCCTTTTTGTAGATGTTGTCCTTTGCTTTTGCATTTTTTGTCTTTGTCTAAAGAAGGATGAAGGGAAACCTTAAATCACTCTGATGGCAGTTCCCCCACCACTCATACTGGCAACGATCAACGTTGCCAGTATTAAAATGACCAGGGCTCGAAAATTGGTTGCCCACGAGGCTGATGTGTTTTTCCTGCAGGAGACCAGGCTCACCTCTGCAGCTGACCTCTGGTTGGCTGAGAGGGACTGGGTGTCCGGTCCGAGCTTTTAGTCCCTTGCGGGAGAGCCTGGTAGTGGTGTGGCAGTCCTCTTTAGGGCTGACATGGTAACTTGCCGGCGAGGTATTGAGGTGGAGATGGGTAGGTGTCTGGTCCTGGACGTCTGCGTGAGGGGGCAGGATCTCAGGCTAATTAACATCTATGGCCACCCCAAATGTAAAGGGGAGAGAAAGCGCCTTCTTACGCAGATCAGGCCATACCTTTTTTCAGCCTATCCTGTGATCCTGGGTGGTGATTTTAACACCATCACTAGGGCCATGGACAGGGCAAGGGCCCAGGTCCGGATAGGTGTAGATAGCAGTTATTTAGTCAGATTAGCTAATGAGGCCGATCTGGTGGATGTGCACGTTCGTCACTCCCCAGATCTCACGGGGTTCACTTTTTATAGAGGTAGTAGTAGATCTAGGTTAGATAGATTTTTTGTTTCAGAGAGCCTCATCACTTCAACTCCTAAGTTGTTGGCGGTGGAGTTCTCGGATCACCTTATTCTGTCGGTGGGCTTGAATGCTTCGGATGCCCCTCCCAGAGGTCGGGGTATCTGGAGGATGAATTTGACCCTGCTACTGGAAGATGAGATAAGACAATCCGTTGAGGAGTTTTTTCAAGCACAGGTCTCCATCCTGGACTGCTTTGACAATAGGTCTGAGTGGTGGGAGGAGGTCAAAAAACGTGTCGTTAGATTTTTCAAGGGTCTAGCTACTCGTAGAGGTATTGATAGAAATCTGGCTTACCAGGCTCTAAGGGAGAGGTTGACTGTCCTCGTCTCTGAGGGCAGTGATCCGGGGGAGATCTCCGAGGTCAAACTTAGCCTTAAGCAGCAGCAGTACGACCGGCTGGCTTCTTTGGCTCTGGAGAGGGATCATGGTAAATACCACTCGCCTGACCCTTATCAGAGTTTCAAACAAAGCTCGGCGCTTAAGACGGTCATCGGTCTCAGGGATGGCTCGGGGTCTCTGGCAAAGTCCAGGTCGGAGATCCTAGCCTTCGCTAGAGAGTTTTACGCTGATCTGCTTGGGGAGAAGCCACTTGACCAGGCGAGGATGGAAGACTTCTTGGATTCCACACCAGGTATGGAAGATGTTGATATTTCTGCCATAGGCTTGACTACAGAGATTACTGCAGATGAAGTAGCAAGAGCCATTGGTGGCCTTGCGCCTAAAAAGACCCCGGGCCCAGATGGACTGACGGCCGAGTTTTACAAGGCTTTCGTGTCCATTCTAGGCCCCTCAATTGGCTGGAGCTTTTAATGATTGCCTTGCTGAGGGCCAGTTACTGCCCTCCATGAGGCAATCTGCAGTAATCCTGTTGTTAAAAGGTCGTGATCCTGAGATGATTGAGAATTGGCGTCCCATCAGCCTTCTCAGCGTCCACAGGAAGATCCTGGCAAAAATTTTGTTCTGGCGGTTGTCCCAGGTGACAGATGTACTTTCTCGCCATCAGCACTGCTCTGTTGTGGGAAGGAGCACGCTCTCAGCACTGTTAGCTGTCCGGGAAGTCCTGGAACGGTGCAGGGCTGAAGGTTGGGGAAAGTATCTGCTGACGTTGGATCAGTCCAAAGCTTTTGATCGGGTCAATCACAAGTACCTATGGTGGCTATTTACTGTATATGGTTTGCAGGGGAGGTTTATAGATTGGCTGCGAACTTTATATAAAGAGGCTGAGAGTTTCATGCTGATCAACGGATGGGTAGGCCAGCCTTTTGAGGTGAGCTCGGGGGTCCGCCAGGGTTGTCCGCTGAGTTCTCTACTGTACGTGTTCGCCATTGACCCCTTTGTGAGAAGGCTAGAGGGCAGCATGCTTGGTGGGGTTCCAGTGGGCATCTCTGGTTGCTCATCTCTGAAGGTGGTGGCATATGCCGATGATGTTACTGTGGTGGTCTCGGATGCAGAGGAGGCGTTGGTGGTTGCTGAGGAGATCACCAGGTACTCATTGGCATCTGGTTCGAAGATCAATCCGGATAAGTGCGAAACTTTCTGGATGGGCAAAGATGGAGAGTCCTTTAGACTTCCCGGATCCTTTCCCATGCCTCGACGAAATTAAGATCCTCGGCATCAAATTTGGCCCCGCCGATTATGGCCTGCGAAATTGGGTTAGCAAACTAGCTGATGTCGACAGGAAAGTGGTCCGCTGGAAAGGTTGGAGTTTGACCTTTAGGGAAAGGATTGACCTGATCAAGACTTACCTGATACCAATACTGTTTTATGTCAGTTATGTCACGATTTTGCCAGCATCCCTGTACACCAGGGTCAACGGCTTGTTTTTCCTAATGTTATGGGGAAACAAGCTGAACCATGTGCGCAGGAATATTACCTATAAAGCTAGGCGGGAGGGTGGCCTAGGTATGGTCAACCCGAATGTTTTTTTTCCCCTTAATTTTTATTAAATACAATATTGGTAGCATGTTGATGGAGTACCCGCCTAGCTGGGTAGGGATCTTCCAGACTTGGTGTGAGCCTTTCCTTAGGGAATGGAAGAGCGGTGGCCCAGTGAAAAATCTGAGGGCACGTCATGGCTATCTTCTGACCTATGTCTTGCCTTGCTTGAAGAAACTGTGGCAGTGGGAATTGATGGTGGAGGACATAAAATCGGTCGACAGGAAAGTACTGTCGGCTAGGTTGGTGGACTCCTACTTTCCTGAATCACTGGCCTTGAGGGATTGCCCAGGCACAATTTTTGAGGAGGGCTTGCGTCTGTTGAATTCACCGCGGGTTCCGAACAAATTGTGGGACATCGCCTGGCTTATCTTCCAGGGCAAACTCTACGTTGGAGGGAACATGAAGTGTCAGGATGTGGCGGAACGTGGTTGTCCTCGGCAGGGGTGCGCTGTTGAGGAGACCATGGACCACTTCCTGATGTCATGCCCTTTCAATGTGGAAGTGTACAAACAGGTGGGGAGGGCCCTGAATATCCCGTTTCTGGCGCATCTTAGTTATGCCGAGTGGGCCTATGGAGCTTTCAATCAACGCCAGGGTTATGATTTGTGCACTTTGTATGTAGTCAGTCTAGTGGTTAGGAGACACTTATGGTTGGCACGGTGTGACTTAGCTATTAGAAAGAAAGACTTGCCCGTCCAGGTGGTGGTGAGCACTATTCTTGGTGAGGTGGGGACCATTCGGTACTTGGAGAGGAAGAAGCTGGGGAGAGGAGCTTGGGTTCTGGCCTGGCAGAACATCAAGCCTCCTTGACTTGGTGGGAGTCTCTCCTGGGTGTGGCTTGACTGTCTCTTCTCTTTCCACCTTAGATTTTTTGATTTTTCTCGATATTTTTGAAGTATTGGCCGCAGGCACACAGGGAGTATCCCTTTGTGCTTCTTTTTGTGTGTAGGTGAGGTTTTGTCCTGTTTTGGGGTATTATTTTGATTTTGTCCTGTCTTATGTAGTGTCTTCAGTCCTACGTACTTGGGTACTTTCGAGCGTAAAAGTCCCCCAGTATGCATGAGGTGTGTATGGTGTAATGTTGGTGTTGTCCTTTCACTTTTTTGGTGGTGGTGTATGTTGTATATTTTTTTTTTCTTTTCTTTTCTTTTTTGTCATGTTGGTGTGAATGATGTATTGTAGGTGCTGTCATTGTCTTTTATTGGTGGTCAGGGCCGGATTTCTGGCAAGGCCACATAGGCCATGGCCTAGGGCACCAGATGTTTGGGGGCGGCTCAGTGAGGGGCAGTAAAGCTGTTCTATGCAGCCACCCCTATCTACAAGGACAGCTTTAACCTTTGAACTCTCTGTCCTGTACTTGTGTCGTCCCTGCAAGACCTGTAAGCTCTATCCTGCAGGTATACTTCAGCCTAACTCTCATGGTGACTCAATGGGTCCATCATTAACGACTCGAGATGGCAAACAAAGTTCTTAAGGAAAACATAACTTATAATCTATACGCGTATTACTGAAATGGTTATTGTCTGTGACTTCCAATGATGGAAAGTAAGTCGAATTCTTGGGCACATAGAGATAACAACCATACGTATAGTTGGCCTTGGGCGGTAATTAGTACAAATCCGGCCCTGTTGGTGGTGGTATATGTTATATGTGTTGTGAGGGATCAGCTGCAAATGGTGAGTACTCAGCGGGAGATAGCAGCACAGACAGGTGTATTTTCCAAAACAAACAATAGTTTATTGGACAGCAGGCTTCTTAGACAGCAGTCTTTTGGCAGTTTGTAAAGTACAGTTCAAATGAATACAAAATGCCAGTCCAGGCCAGCAGCTTACATTCAGCCTTCCATATCAGGAACACACCAAACTCCATGTGCAGCCTGCACTTTCTCTCCAGAGCAAAACCAGCTTCCTGGAATCAAACGGGAAGTCTTTCTCAGCAGACTGTCAGACCTTGCTGGTCACACCCCCTCTCTCTCCTCCTACTCCAGCCTTTCAAAGCTGCTCTGTTAACCCTGTGTGACCTGACTCCAGCAGAAGCCCACATACACAGAGCAAACGATCCACCCAGGATCTGGCGACCAGATGCGCCCGCCCACTCTGCATCTGGTCAGCTCCGGACCCAAGTAAGGTTTTTAACCTCTGTCCATGTGACAGACAGCCAAAACCTTTTTATTCCGGAGCTGCTACTGGATGTAGCGTCTGATCCCAGGTGGAATGTACCTCCCATCCAACACAACCTGGGACAAATCGATTACCTCCTGGGTATCGACTTTGTCACATACTCCCCCCTCTGTTCGATCCCGTGGGATCGGACACAGTCTGCGGCAAGACAGAATGCCCTTGATAGAGCATCTGCATTGCCATGCAGTCTTCCAGCTCTGTGCTCCACAGAAAAATTAAAGGGCTGTAATGCCAGAAACCAGCGCGTTACCCTTGCATTTTTCTCTTTGTTTTGAGACATCCATGTGAGAGGAGCATGGTCGGTAATGAGGCGAAAGCGACGGCCCAAGAGATAGTACCGTAGAGCCTCGAGTGCCCATTTGATGGCCAGACACTCCCGCTCCACGATACTATATCTTTCTTCGGCTGCGGTCAGCCTTCGACTCAGATACACAACTGGGTGCTCCTCTCCATTGACGATTTGGGATAGGACTGCTCCTAACCCCACAGCTGAAGCATCTGTCTGTACCAGAAACTCTTTTTTAAAATCAGGCGTGACCAAGACTGGACCCCTGCACAATGCCTCCTTAAGACCTTGAAAGGCTTCTTCAGCCTCCTGTCCCCATGGACCCATGGAGGAACTTTTCCCTTTTGTGAGGTTTGTAATGGGAGTGGCCAAAGTGGCAAAATTTGGAATGAACCTCCTATAATAGCCCACCAAACCTAAGAAGGTCCTGACCTGCTTTTTCGTGGTAGGCCTAGGCCAGCCCCTTATGGCCTCCACTTTCTGCACTTGGGGCTTAATCAGACCCCTCCCAATTGTGTACCCCAGGTAACGAGCCTCCTCCAACCCTACTGCACACTTCTTGGGGTTCGCTGTCAGCCCCGCCTTTCTAATGGCATCCAGGACCGCCTGGACTTTCGGAAGGTGGCTTTCCCAATCTGTACTGAAGACGACCACGTCGTCCAAATAAGCCGCAGCATACCGCTGATGCGGCCTGAGGATCTTGTCCATCATCCTTTGAAAGGTGGCTGGGGCCCCTTGCAACCCAAACGGCATCCTGACATACTGAAACAGCCCTTGGGGAGTCGAGAAGGCTGTCTTCTCCTTGGCTGATTCAGTTAAGGGCACCTGCCAATATCCCCGGGTCAGATCTAAGGTGGTGACATATCTTGCGGGGCCCAGCCTTTCGACTAACTCATCTACCCTTGGCATAGGGTAGGCATCAAATTTTGACACCTCATTCAATTTTCTGAAGTCATTACAGAAACGAATGGATCCGTCAGGCTTCGGAACTAGCACTATGGGGCTATTCCATTCGCTGTTGGACTCCTCAATAACCCCCAGTTCCAGCATTCTTTCTACTTCCCCTGCTATGGCCTGTCTGCGAGCTTCAGGTATTCTATAAGGTTTAAGGCGGACCTGTACATGGGGCTCAGTCACAACATCATGCCTGATGACTTGGGTACAACCTGGAAGTTCCGAGAACACCTCTCGATTCCGTAAGAGGAACTCTCGGACCTCCCGTTTCTGTGAAACAGACAGCGTCTCAGCCACCTGTACCAGCTCTATTCCACCCTTGGTGGATTCTTGAGTAACCTGGGAAGCTGCAAGGGCCACCCTCTCTTTCCAGGGTTTCAGTAAATTCACATGGTATATCTGTTCTGGCTTCCTTCGGCCAGGCTGGTAAACCCGGTAATTCACCTCCCCGACCTTTTCAATAATCTCATATGGTCCTTGCCACTTAGCCAAAAACTTGCTTTCAACCGTGGGAACCAACACCAGGACCCGGTCCCCAGGACTGAAAGCTCGCACCTTTGCTGACTTATTATAAACACGAGACTGCGCCTCCTGGGCATGTTGCAAATGCTCTCTGACTAAAGGCATCACTGCTGCAATCCTATCTTGCATACCAGATACATGTTCAACAATACTTCTGTAGGGGGTGGCCTCTTGCTCCCAGGTTTCTTTGGCTATATCCAGGATTCCCCGTGGGCATCGCCCATACAACAACTCAAACGGCGAAAAACCTGTGGAAGACTGAGGGACCTCCCGAATTGCAAACATTAAGTAGGGCAAAAGGCAATCCCAATCTTTGCCGTCCTTGTCCACTACTTTCTTTAACATATTTTTTAAGGTTTTGTTGAATCTTTCCACAAGCCCGTCCGTTTGAGGGTGGTACACTGAAGTACGAATCTGATCGATCTTCATCAGTTTACACACTTCTTTCATCAATTTAGACATAAATGGGGTACCCTGGTCTGTCAAAATTTCCTTTGGCAAACCTACTCTGGTGAACATGTGGAACAACTCACGTGCAATCACTTTAGACGACGTATTTCTCAGGGGAACCGCTTCTGGGTAGCGAGTGGCATAGTCCACTACCACCAGAATGTATTGGTGACCGCGCGCTGATCGAACCAATGGCCCCACTAGGTCCATGGCTATCCTTTCGAAGGGCACTTCGATAATGGGCAAGGGGACGAGCGGACTTCGAAAATGGGGAGCCGGAGCACATCTTTGGCATTCGGGACAGGATTCACAGTAAGCTTTTACATCTCCATGTACCCCAGGCCAAAAGAATCGCTGTAGGACTCGGTCCCTAGTCTTTTCGGTACCCAAATGTCCCCCCAGGGCATGTTTGTGCGCTAGGTCTAGGACCATTGTGCGATACGACTTAGGCACTACGAGTTGTTCCACAACCTCACCCTGAATTTTACAAACCTGGTACAGCAAGTCTGATTGTACCGCCAAATGAGGAAATGCTTTTTCAGCCCCGACCACTTGGGGTTCACCGTTCAACACCTTAACATTTTCCCACGCTTTTGCCAGCGTAGGATCCCTTAGCTGGGCCGTCCCAAAGTTATCCCGAGAAACCTCCAGCTCTGGTAGGACCGAGCCCTCAGAGGTCTCCGGGGATAACTCAGAGTCCCCAGCAAACACCTCCAAGGGAGAAAACATTTCATTACCATCAATGTCTGTATTATTTTTAGATTCCAGCTCTCTTGAGCCTCCACAGTTATCCCCTTCCCACAAGTTCCAGAACAGTGGAAAGTCCCTCCCCAGAATGACACTATGTGCCAAGTTCGGGCTCACCACTATTTCCTGAGTGGCAGGTCCACAGTTTGTTTCAATGGTGAGAAGGGCGGTGGGGTATTGTTTAGAGTCCCCATGAACACATTGTACTGTGACCCGACGATTCCCCAGCCAGGCCGGGTCCACTAAACTGGAATGCACCAGGGTCACCAAGCTACCAGAGTCTAAGAGAGCCTGGACAGTTTTTCCAGCAATTTTTACCACCGCCAAATGAGTCACAGCTTGCGATATACACAGGTCGCGCAAACAAGGACCGGCGCCGAGTGTAATCGCACTCCATGGGTTCAACTGCCTGAGGACAGTTAGCAGCAATATGTCCCCACTCTTTACATTGCCAACATTGTACCGGGGATCGAGTTCTTACCATTGTGCCTGGTCGACCTCGGCCTGCAGAGCTTGGCTCACTGACCACACCCCCCACAAAGTCAGCTTTTGTCTTACCAGTTCCCTGGGGTGCTGCCAGTCTCCGGGTAGCTGAGCGCTGTCCTGTGGCCCAAGCCAAAGAGTCCTCTGCAGCCAGATAACGTTCCAGCAGCGCAATGAGTTCATCAGCTGACTGTGGATCTGCATGACTCACCCACCTTCGCAAAGCCGGCGGTAGGGAGCGCAAGAAACGGTCAATGGTAACTCTTTCGACGACCTCCGGAGCTGTTAACTTCTCAGGTTCCAACCACTTCTTTACCAAGTGGATTAGATCGTGCATCTGGGACCTTGGAGAGCATCCGGCTGAATAGGACCACTGGTGAACTCGCTGGGCTCGCACAGCCGGGGTGACACCAAGTCTACGCAAGATCTCCTCCTTCAGCTTGTCGTAGTCTTTAGCATCCTCTAGGGCAAGGTCGAAGTAGGCCTTTTGAGCATCCCCAGTCAGGAATGGCGCTACCAATCCTGCCCATTGCGTTTTAGGCCAGGCTTCCCTCTCCGCTGTCCTCTCAAAGGTATGGAGGAACGCCTCAACGTCATCATGAGGAGTCAGCTTCTGCAAGAAGTGGCTTGCGCGGATGGTGCCTCCACTGCCAGGTACCAGCAGCTGTCCCTCTTGGTTCCGAGCCACAAGTTGTTGCACCAACTCACTCACTGCTTTCCTGTCAGCCTCAGCAGTCTGACGATCGGCCTCCGCAGCTGCAGCCAGACTCTCACACAGGGCAACCGCTTGCTGCTGTACTGCCTCTGTATGTTGTTGTAGGGCTGTGTTCGTTTTCCGCTGCTCAGCATTAGCCTGTTGCAAGGCCGCATTCGCCAACACCAGCTGCTTCACCATTTCATCCATGCTGCTGTTCAAAATTTTAAATCTTGCTCCAAACACACTGTGGCTGTAGGCATGCTAAGTTGCCCGCATCCTCCACCAATTGTGAGGGATCAGCTGCAAATGGTGAGTACTCAGCGGGAGATAGCAGCACAGACAGGTGTATTTTCCAAAACAAACAATAGTTTATTGGACAGCAGGCTTCTTAGACAGCAGTCTTTTGGCAGTTTGTAAAGTACAGTTCAAATGAAAACAAAATGCCAGTCCAGGCCAGCAGCTTACATTCAGCTTTCCATATCAGGAACACACCAAACTCCATGTGCAGCCTGCACTTTCTCTCCAGAGCAAAACCAGCTTCCTGGAATCAAACGGGAAGTCTTTCTCAGCAGACTGTCAGACCTTGCTGGTCACACCCCCTCTCTCTCCTCCTACTCCAGCCTTTCAAAGCTGCTCTGTTAACCCTGTGTGACCTGACTCCAGCAGAAGCCCACATACACAGAGCAAACGATCCACCCAGGATCTGGCGACCAGATGCGCCCGCCCACTCTGCATCTGGTCAGCTCCGGACCCAAGTAAGGTTTTTAACCTCTGTCCATGTGACAGACAGCCAAAACCTTTTTATTCCGGAGCTGCTACTGGATGTAGCGTCTGATCCCAGGTGGAATGTACCTCCCATCCAACACAACCTGGGACAAATCGATTACCTCCTGGGTATCGACTTTGTCACAGTGTTTTGGTTTTCCTTTTTTGTCTGGTTGTCTTGTTGGTATAAATGAAGGTGAGTGTTGTCTCCCCAACATGGTTTACTGTGCTTTGATATGATGAACAAAGTGTTTCTTTCTGTTGTTTATGGCCTAATACAAGCATTGTTTTTCATTTTTCTGTATGTATATATGGCAGGGGTGCCCACACTTTTTCGGCTCGCGAGCTACTTTTAAATTTGCCGAGGCCAGGAGATCTACCAACGTCTCAAATGCTAAGCACGCCCCCCCCCCCCCGCGTAGGTTAGCCAGGTATATGTGCCTGCAGCATAGGTTGCGTGCCCTCAGTGTAGGTTAGCCAGGTATATGGGCCCTCAGTGTAGGTTAGCCAGGTATATGGGCCCTCAGTGTAGGTTTGCCAGGTATATGGGCCCTCAGTGTAGGTTTGCCAGGTATATGGGCCCTCAGTGTAGGTTTGCCAGGTATATGGGCCCCCAGTGTAGGTTTGCCAGGTATAGGGGCCCTCAGTGTAGATTAGCCAGGTATAGGGGCCCCCAGTGTAGGTTAGCCAGGTATAGGGGCCCCCAGTGTAGGTTAGCCAGGTATAGGGGCCCCCAGTGTAGGTTAGCCAGGTATAGGGGCCCCCAGTGTAGGTTAGCCAGGTATAGGGCCCCCCAGTGTAGGTAAGCCAGGTATAGGGCCCCCCAGTGTAGGTTAGCCAGGTATAGGGCCCCCCAGTGTAGGTTAGCCAGGTATAGGGCCCCCCAGTGTAGGTTAGCCAGGTATAGGGCCCCCCAGTGTAGGTTAGCCAGGTATAGGTCCCTTCAGTGTAGGTTAGCCAGGTATAGGGCCCCCCAGTGTAGGTTAGCCAGGTATAGGGCCCCCCAGTGTAGGTTAGCCAGGTATAGGGCCCCCCAGTGTAGGTTAGCCAGGTATAGGGCCCTTCAGTGTAGGTTAGCCAGGTATAGGGCCGCCCAGTGTAGGTTAGCCAGGTATAGGGCCCCCCAGTGTAGGTTAGCCAGGTATAGGGCCCCCCCAGTGTAGGTTAGCCAGGTATAGGGCCCCCCAGTGTAGGTTAGCCAGGTATAGGTCCCTTCAGTGTAGGTTAGCCAGGTATAGGGCCCCCCAGTGTGGGTTAGCCAGGTATAGGGCCCCCCAGTGTAGGTTAGCCAGGTATAGGGCCCCCCAGTGTAGGTTAGCCAGGTATAGGGCCCCCCAGTGTAGGTTAGCCAGGTATAGGGCCCCCCAGTGTAGGTTAGCCAGGTATATGTACCTGCAGGCGGAGGAGAAGAGGCGGCGAGGAGAGACTCTGGCAGGCCAATGGGATGTAGGAGAGAAGCGGCGGCGAAGAGAGAGGCGGCGCGGCCGCTACGTCATGGCTGGGGGCGGCGCCGGGCACGTTACACACGCACATTACACAGGCTGCCCTCCGCCGCCCCCAGCCATGACGCAGCGGACGCGCCGCCTCTCTCCTCCCTCTCTCCTCGCCTGCATGCATTCTATTGGCCAGCGGCCAGCAGCTAAACACGAGCTGCTGGCCGCAACAAACATTAACGAGACGCGGCCAAGAGGCCGCGATCTACCAAGGAGGCGGTCGCGATCTACCGGTAGATCGCGATCGACCTATTGGGCAGCCCTGATATATGGAATAAGCCTGTTTTCTGATTTGATGTATTGCTGCATACTATTTTCTTTTATGTTGTATGTGATGAAGTTATTTTCAGTTTATGATGGCATACTTTTTAACCTTATTTATTATTTCTGTATGCTATTTCTTTGAGTGACTTTCATAAAAAATTTAACCCTAACCACTCCCCCTGGTGGTGCCTAACCCTAGCCACTCCTTCTGCAGAAACACCCTTTTACACATAGAATTGATAATATCTTTGATAACGTAAAATCTGTACATACAAACAAAATAATATGATAAAAACTATAACGCTGCAAGCTTCTAAAAGGATAACATACTTCAAAACCTTCAATGTTCTAAGGTTGTTAACGATATTTATTGGGGCGCCCTTTTTTCGCCGTATTAACAATAATTGCATTAGAGTCTATGGCGGCGCCCTTTTCATCCACCCTCAGCCGGCGCCCTTTTTTCCGGCTACCCCTATTGACATTACATGTTATCAGTACAGTCCATAATAAACATTCAAATCGGCATAGCGGTAGATACATATCTTGTAGAACAGGTGGAGGTGTCGGGTGTAGCAGTGGGCACCGCAGGGGGAGCACGATCTGACGACCAGGGCCGGGCCGAGGCATAGGCTGGAGAGGCTCCAGCCTCAGGGCGCAGTGTAGGAGGGGGCGAAGAATTCATTTAGCTGTCATTCCTAATTGTGTTTGAAGCAGAAAGAAATAAGAAAAGGGGATACATGGCAGTGACTGCAAGCCAGATAACTAGATATTAAGGTGTTGGGGAGGTTGTGGGCCCTGTGGCGCCTCTTAGTCTAATAGCAATCAGTGTTTGATGGCTCGGGGGGCAGGGATGGAGGGGCGCACTTTGGTGTCTCAGCCTTGGATGCTGGAGGACCTTGTCCCGGCTCTGCTGACGACAGTTTCGCTTGATAAGCTTCTTCTGAGGTTCAAAGTGCACAAATGTGCCAGACGCACCGTGATTTGAAAAGCATCTCAGTAACAAGGCGCTTCTGTTGTAATACGGAGAGAGGTGAAGGGCCGGCACAGATGTGACATCGCGCGGTACGGGGGGCAAGCAGCAACAACAAAGGTATCGGCCATCACTCGGCTAAGTTTATCCATGCTGCGATGCATAAAGTGCAGCATACAGTCCACTCATGACCATCCAAGATCACCACACATCCCGCTGCAATGCGACTTTTGATCACCATTGCACCGAGATTCTATTTTGATTTCCTTAGAATTGAGAGCCATGCTTGAGGACAATGCTGCTTTGCTGGACATACAGAATGTTCGCCATCACAGAATTCAGGTGCCTACAGAGACCAGTTGATTGTCTGCTGCCAGATAGATATAACATTATCAGAAAACCCTGCCTGTAAGCAGGGGCGTAGGAATAGACCCTGCAGCCCCTGCAGTTGCAGGGGGGCCCCTAGCAAGTCAGGGGCCCGGAGGAGGAAAGGCTGTCACCACCGGCGTACCTACCGGGGATGCGACTCTCTCAGCCGCAGGGGGGCCCGGGGCTGCTCTGGGGCCCGCTCACTGTGCGTGGGGGGAGCGCTGCTCTGGACCCCCAAGCAAGGTGCTCAACTGGCTGCAGCGTCTAATAGACGCTGCGCCAGTTCATTCCCCGCAGCCCCGCTCTGGCAGCCTGCATAGTCTCCGGCAGGCAGAGCAGGGCTACGGCAAGATGGCCGCCGAAGAAGCCCTACACTGGAGACTATTTGTGTCTCTAGTACAGGGCTTCGGCAGCCATCTTGCCGTAGCCCTGCACTCTGCCTGTCAGCGCGGGAGATGTGCTGCAGGAGGACTCGGGGAGCCGCGAGCCAGATGTCGGGAGAGGAGAAGACTTCTGTCAGGTAAGTGAATTGTTTTTTTTTCACAGGTGCATTTTTTTTTCTACTGTCTGCTGCCCACATTGTGATTTTCTGGTCACTGCTGCCCACATTGTGATTTTCTGGTGTCTGCTGCCTACATTGTGATTTTCAGGTGTCTGCTGCCCACATTGCGATTTTCTGGTGTCTGCTGCCCACATTACGATTTTCTGGTGTATGCTGCCCACATTAGGATTTTCTGGTGACTGCTGCCCACATTGCGATTTTCAGGTGTCTGCTGCCCTCATTACGATTTTCAGGTGTCTGCTGCCCACATTACGATTTTCAGGTGTCTGCTGCCCACATTACGATTTTCAGGTGTCTGCTGCCCACATTGCGATTTTCTGGTGACTGCTGCCCACATTACGATATTCTGGTGACTGCTGCCCACATTACGATATTCTGGTGACTGCTGCCCACATTAGGATTTTCTGGTGACTGATGCCCACATTGCAATTTTCTGGTGACTGCTGCCCACATGGCGATTTTCTGGTGACTGCTGCCCACATTGCGATTTTCTGGCCCACATTACGATTTTCTGGTGAACACTGCCCAAGTTACGATTGTCTGGTGAATGCTGTCCATATTACAATTTTCTGGTGAACTCTGCCCACATTACGATTTTCTGTCCCACATTACGATATTCTGGTGAACGCTGCCCACATTACGATTGTCTGGTGAATGCTGCCCACGTTACAATTTTCTGGTGAACTCTGCCCACATTACGATTTTCTGGCCCACATTACGATTGTCTGGTAAAATGCTGCCCACTTTACAATTAATTTACAGTGAAACGCTGCCCCATTACGATTATTTGGCACCTATGGGGGGGGCTCCATCCAAATATTCGCAGGGGGGCCCAGTGATTTCTAGTTACGCCCCTGCCTGTAAGGGTGGATTCTTCCAGACCAATGTCTCCAGCAGTGTCACCTGGGCTTAGACACCACAGCCTGAGGTGAAACTTGTCACATGACCAAAGGCCTGTATGCCCAGCTGCAGAGGCTGGGCAGTGGGAGAGTCTGACAATGGTAGCTTGCTTATAGATGCTTATCTGCCTATCATCAATAGACATAGACCCGTTATATTGACGTTAGCCCACAGCAGTCACCGTTATGTATTTTTTGAATAAAAAGGAACGGTGCAACATGGTGGCATTTGTAAAGCCAATTAGGCTTATACATCTATCTCCATGTTGGTTAGTAGGAGTAGCATTGGGGATTTTGAGGTAGGATAAAGAGAACAAAGCAGAAAGTTGAACTTTACTATAAATGACATAATGAATAAAATTCCTTATTTTTACAATGTTCATTCTTAAATTATTTAGGCTATGTCTGTCCATTGTAAACTCTTATCTCAACCTGATTTACTTTCTTAAATTCATCAGCGATGCCGACATCTTTACTGCTGGCATGGTGAATCACTGTGAAATGTGAGCAGGAACATCATGTGATCTCTCAGAGAGGCGTCCCTAGCTATTTAGCTTGTTTGAAGTGGCACTGTTACTGGCCTAAGGAAGTGGGCAGGACCCACGAAACGTATTGCCTGTGCAAATAAAAACCTTTTTTTTATTTAATCCGCGTTAGTGTCATTGGAGAGGTAAGCCACCTCTTATTTTCTTATTTTATTGTGCTTTCAACAAAATTTTATACATCACCCTTCCCACACTGGGAGAAAAGGCTGGGTGACATAATTGCCTAGGTTAAACATCACTGGAAAGGCGGGGTTACATATCAATGTACAGCAATACATACAGTAGAAATAAGAAGCCTTTCTGCTGCTGAAAACTGGATAGTTATGGTAAAAATGGGTTTCTAGAATAGTTTATTACATTCTACTACCGTCTTTCCCCGAATTTAAGACCTACTCTGAAAATAAGACCTAGCTTATATTTCGAGTATGCTCGAAATATAAGCCATCCTCCTTATATAAGGCCTAGTGCCAGGGACATAGCCGGCGCTGGGGACCTGCTCCCTGACCCCCCCCCCCCCCCGCCCGCCCGCCCGTTTGCCCGCTCGCTTGCCCGCTTTACCTCCTAAGTTCTATGCTCCCAGTCCCCTCCATTAAGGAAGTCCGGATCCCCTGCTGCTTAACCTCCGCATAATTTACACCGCAGATCAGCGGTGACGTCAGCCATGTAGTCCGGGAACAGCTCCGCCCTGTACAGGAAGTAAACAGAGATAACTTCCTGTTCAGGGCAGCGTTTACCAGACTACATCAGCTGCCTTTACCGCTAATCTGCAGTGTGAATTATGCGGAGCAAAAGCAGCAGGGGATCCGGACTTCCTTAATGGAGGGGACTGGGAGCATAGAACTTAGGAGGTAAAGCGGGCAAGCGAGCGGGCAAACGAGCGGGCAAACGGGCGGGCAGGGGGGGGTCAAGGAGCAGGTCCCCAGCGCCGGCTATGTCCCTGGCACTAATCCTTATATAAGGAGGATACCGGTATATACCGGTACAATTGCTATACAATAGGGATTTAGCTATAGCCAGGAGGAATCTGGCTATATACTAATGGGAGATCTGGCTACCCCCCGGAATGTAAGACCTCCCCGAAAATAAGCCCTAGCACATCTTCTGAAGGACAAAATAATATAAGACAGGGTCTTATTTTCGGGGAAACACGGTATATGTCATTATGGTTCCTCTTTATCTACCTAACGACCGCATCACGCCAATGGCATGAACGCGTCGGCAGCCCCAGGACCGCCTAACGCCAATTGGTGTCAAGTCCTGGAGCTGCAGTTTGGCAGGGAACAGCTGCGGGCATGCGTGATCGTTCCCTGCCCGTTCACGGAGCCGAGCGCCGTGATTAGCCTGTTAGCTGCCGATCGCGGCTAGCAGGCTGTTTGTAACCGAAAGGGGAAAGAAATCCTCTTTGTTTACATCTGTACAGCGCTGCCGGAGATCAGCGATCGCCGTCCTCTCATAGGCTGATGCCTATGAGAGGCGGAGAACAGGACGGATCCGTCCTGTTCAATCAAGTAGGCGGAGAGGAGGGAGGGAGCCAAAAGAAGCCTCTATGAGGCAAAAAAAAGAAAAAACAAGTGGAACAGGCGGCATGTCCCCTTAGGGACAAAAATAGGAGGTGAGTCCGATCACTGGGCTCCTTAGCTGGGCTGTGCAGGAGGCTGAAAAAAGTGCACCAAAAAAAGGGCTGGTCGTTAGGGGGGTTTAGCACTGTAGTCCTCAAGTGGTTAAAGTGTACCAGAGTTGAAATAAATAAAAAGTTTTATACATACCTGGGGCTTCCTCCAGCCCCATCCGCTCGGATCGCTCCCACACCACCGTCCGGGTCCCATCACTTATGTCATTCGGAGCTAGTCTATGCAGGAGAAGTGCGCCCTCTACCGTGTTAGTATGCTGTAATCCCCGTACATCTGGCAGCCGGCCAAGCCGGAACTAAAGTTTACTTCATGCGGCCGATGCGTTCACGTGCGTGGAAGCGTATTGCAAACAATACGCTTCCGTGCATGCGCGATGCGTAAATCCTGTGGCGGGTTTTCACACTGACACGCATCGCCATAGGTTTACATGACTTTGCAGCAACGTCTACGCAGAACCACGCGGTAACATAGATCTGTCCGAGCATCAGGGATGTAGCGGAAACGTCACTTCCATCACATTGCGCCGTACCGCGTCAGTGTAAAAGTCTCCAAAGATTTTCATTGCCCTGCGGTGGGGTGCGGTAAAATGACCCTAGTGTGAAAGGGGCCTGAGGCTGTCCGAAACAGGAATCATACAAGGGCTGCCCTGTTGACCTTCTACCAGCATTTCACTCACATGGTGAAATTAGTTTACAGTCAACAGGATGTACTGTTAATCTAACGCAAGGTGACCACGTAATAATGGCCTTCTCAATAACGGACAGATTAAGGGAACACAATAAGGGGTTGGCTTCTGCCTCTGGCAATGCAAACCTTGCAGATGAGCCAAATAGAAAGTAAAAGCTAGATGTGTAAAATGAAAGTAGGAACAGTGGAATTTGTTAGCTTTAGAGTGTTAAGTTTGTTTTGCTGTGAGACTTAACAAGGACCTGTCACTCTGAAGTGATTTTATTCATCATCAGTCAGCCTTGACTCTGGTTACAGAGGAATTCCTGCCAAAATGTATTTTACCTTTGGACAGAGTGTGGAAATGTCAGAGAATCTATTATTAGTCGTTTAAAAAGTGGAGCTATATTTAGAGATTATGAAAGTGGACATGGCTGACCTCATTCTAAAAAAAACGCCAATGGCTTTGTCGGGATGAGCGGCATACAGTAATTTCACAAAATTGATTCTGAGTTGGAAAGTACGTTTCTGCATCAATGAGAAATATTTAAAGTCTTTTTTAATTCCATAGTGTGGTTTTTTTTTTTGTGTGTGTGTGGAGTAAATGCAGCTGGCACACTTTCGCTGTCAGATTCTATCATTTCCATCAGCCAATTAGTATCCCCAGGGGTCACTACAAAGGCTAAATCTACATTTTCGTTATTGAAAAATGTGCAATGAAAATGTATTTCAACATTATTCGCTGTGGGTATCTCAGAAAACCTTCAGCAAACATCACTGACCACAAAAAAGGAGGGAAAAGCATGATGATCCCCTTAATACACCTCCTGCAACCTTAATTAGTATATTGGGGTTGTTATATATTGGGGTTGATTGATAGCGTGAGTAAGCTACTGTTATGGCCCATACTCACGGGCTACAATTGTCGCCTGTGAGTATGAGGCGTTGCACGGGCGCGCACCCCGAACCGTCGCTGGTCTCTGCTGTCGCCAGGCGATTGGCGCGGTCAATCGCCTGGCGACAGTTGCCGCCGCAACTGTCGCTAGTCCGCGTGAGTATGCGGACTAGCGACAGCAACCTCCATAAAGAACACGGAGCTTCCGGCGGGGGGAGGAAGAACGTCGGTGACAGCTTCCGTCGCACCGCTGGTCCCTCTTCCGCGTGTGCACGAGGAGGGGCGTGGCGACGAGCTGTCGCCGAACTGACGCGCACACGCTCCCATGTGCTAGCGACAGAGAAGAAAAGGGCCATTAGGTGCGCTAATAATCATAGTAGTGGCAGCGCTAGGGAAGTATCATGGTAGCGATACCTCATTACCGCACGACAAGTGCAGGCCGTTGCTAGGTAACACACACTACGCTGCCACTAGCACCTGTGTCGGGCCTGGATCAATCATTAAGTCGTGCTAATTTACTAGTGTGCGTAACATTAGCTTACTTGCGCAGTTAAGCTGCGCTATCAATAGTGAATCAACCCCATGGGCCCTTATTCATTTCACTTTTTCTCTTGAGTTTTCTCCTAGGAGATAACTCTTCCTCTCCTTTTTAAAATATCTTTTCAGTACCCTGCAACTGAAAAAGTACCAAAAAGTAGGTGAAAAGGTACTGTCAACATTATTTTGAGTGCTTTCTTGCTGGTGGCTTATAACATGACCTAGGAGAAAACATAGGAGAAAAAATGAATTGAATAAAGGCCATAGTGCGGGTGACCAGGATAAGGAAGGCAGCGAGCGCGAAAATGCACTTTCTGTACCAGACTGAAGCTTTAAACTCTTTGAAGGATACCTGTAACCACCCCCTGAAAAAAAGTTGCATAATCACCTAAGAGGAGGGAAGGCTCTGGATCCCTTACAGCTTTCCCTGTATCCCATCATTCCAATGCTGGGTCCCCCATTGTAGCGTACCAAGAAGAAGCGTGTCGAAGAAGAATTCTTCGTTTCTCCTCAGAAGGCTACAGAAGTATTCAGCTGACATGGGTTCACGAGTCCGTAAGGACTAAAATTCATGATTTAAATGAGGCTTAATTGCCTCAGGTGTGCAGCTGGGACAGGAAGTCCAGTAGTGAGTCTTGCAACGCGTCCAATAGAAAGCGTGCAAGACATTTGAAACGCATAGAAGACAGCCTTATGGGTAAGTTACTCCTTCTCCCCAGCCGCACACCTGAGGCAATTAAGCCTCATTTAAATCACAAATTCGAGTTCTTACGGACTCGTGAGCCCACCACTAGTGTTCAGGTCTTCGAGTGCTTCAGAAGATGAGCAGCTCCATACATCGCACACGTGAGTACAGAGCCACTTGTCTTCAGAAGTACTTGACGACATACTGTAAGTACTTTCGAGGAGTCTCAAAGATGCAGCTGGCGAGAAATGTGAATGGGGGCTCAACAGTGGAACAAGTAGAAGACCAGGAAGGCTTTAAAGAGAATCTGTATTGTTAAAAATCGCACAAAAGTAAACATACCAGTGTGTTAGGGGACATCTCCTATTACCCTCTGTCACAATTTCGCTGCTCCCCGCCGCATTAAAAGTAGTCAAAAACAGTTTTTAAAAGTTTGTTTATAAACAAACAAAATGGCCACCAAAACAGGAAGTAGATTGATGTACAGTATGTCCACACATAGAAAATACATCCATACACAAGCAGGCTGTATACAGCCTTCCTTTTGAATCTCAAAAGATCCTTTGTGTGTTTACCTTCTGTACCCTGCTTCTCTCATGCACTGAAGTGACAGGCTTCCTGCAGACAGCTCTGCCTGTGCCTGTGTTTGTAATTCCTCAGTATGTGTCAGCCAGCTACTTTCACAGCCTAACAGAGGAGGATTTTTATCCAGCTCTCTTCTATCACTGATAAGATAGCAGAGACGCTGCTGGCTTATGTAAATACACACACACTGGAGTGGGGGCCAGGAGACTGTGCATAAACAGATCAGCACAGAAGAGTTGGCAGCCTTCCAGACACAGGCCGACAAGTCTGACAGGGGAAAGATACATTGATTTATTACAGAGACAGTGATAGTAGAAAGTGCTGCAGTAAGGCAGAGCACATTAGAACAGCTTTAGGAACTTGTAGGATGGTAGAAAAAACGTTGTAATTTTTGGTACAGAGTCTCTTTAAGGGACCCAGAGCCTTCCCTTCTCTTAGGTAAGTGTCTAGTCTTCTTCTCTGGGGGAAGAGGGGTTACAGTTATCCTTTAACAATGTTGAAGACAAGGGACCATTACTAACGTATTATATGCCCCCCAAGAAGGAGGGTAGGGTAATAATATGGTGGTTTATGGCAAACTAGACTAGACTAGTAGACTTTAATAAGCTACTAGATATCCACTCCTAAACAGGAGAATCAGTACAGGCTTGCTGCCTCTGCCGCTTCATCCCACTCACAAACCCCTGGCTCTGACCTAACCACTCCCTTCTCCTCCTCAGACCTTGCCCACACAACCACCATCTCATATGCCGACCACCTTCTCACAACGTCTAGTCAGGATCTAGGCTGCCCAGCCTACAAGGTCATCTTCATATATAGGTCATCAGCTGGCACTTCTGGGACGTTGGGCGGCAGAAGTGGACACAGCAACCAGGTAAAGTGCACATCCCTCCACCAAAAGCACATAACTGTTGGAAGAGTACATCACAACCACTCCGGACCAAAAGCTAAGACCTTCAGCTTTCCAACGATGGTTCGATCTTGCCAGGGGAGTGCATAGAATTTAAACAGGAGGCTGCCAACATCGATGACTGATTCATACGTAAAAATCATAATAAGTTGGTGTCTCTTTAAACAGAACATGGCTGAGTCAGTCTCGTATGACACAATTGTATTATCTTCATTTCTGAAGAACTATTTGTTCCCCTGTCTGTGTGAGTGACAGTTCAAACAAAAGTATTTACATGTCTAGTGCATATCCAGTGATATCATAATGACACATGAACACTTACATAAACATGCTGATGAGTGTGGTTTGTGGTTCTTTCTCTCCCCCTCATGTGGATTGAATAATGCAACTTTATAACTCGCCCAACGCAGGTGGACAGTGACTTAACCCTCTGTAGAGAATAGAGCAGAATTAATGAGAAAAATGTACAAATAAATTGGAAGCAGACTGAAACTAAATATGTGACACCCCCATCTTCCAATAAAACCACTTCAAAAACCATTTTTCTGTCATATGAGAACACGCCCTGCCAGAAGCTGCATTCTAAACCACTTTGTTCTATTTTTAAAATGGTTTGAATTGTAAAAACTGAAAACACACACTTTAATTTTACAGTAGATGGAGAGGACAGGCAATATTTTTTTCTTTTCGCTCACATTTCATTCTTGTACATGAAAATGTGGTTGTGGAAACTGAAACTTTACATTTCTGACACTCGAGAATAATGATTTGAGATGTAAATACAAAGTTTGGAAGACATAAAAAATACAAAATTCCATTACAATGGCTTTCTATAGAAGGAAGCATCTCCATGCCATAGAAACAGCTCCCTTTTTGGCATAGGTTTCCTCCGGGCACTCCGGTTTCCTCTCACATCCTCAAAACATACAGATAAATTGGCTTTCCCCTAAATTGGCCCTAGACTACAACACATGGGGCTTGATTCACAAAGCGGTGCTAACCTACTTAGCACGTCTAAAGTCTTTAGACGTGCTAACCAGGGTGCTAAGTAGGTTAGCACCGGATTTCTCAATCAGATCACGCGCTAACTTTGCGCGCGCAAAGTTTTACGCGCGCAAAGTTTTATGCGCGCTAAGTCCCATAGGCTTTAATGGGCACTTCGCGCGGTGCGCCCTGCGCTCTGTGCAGTGTGCGCGTAAAGTTTTACGCGCGTAAAGTTTTACGCGCATAAAGTTTTATGCGCGAAAAGCTGGTTTAGACGTGCTAAGGGGGTTTTCACAGGCGTGCTAACAGTTAGCACCGCTTTGTGAATCAAGCCCATAGTGTACACTACATGATACATACATAGACATATGATCATAGAATTGATTAGACTGTGAGCCCCTCTAAGGGACAGTTAAGTGACAAGACAATAAACTTTTGTGCAGCGCTGCGGAAGATGGCGGCGCTATATAAATAATAAACAATGATAAATAATAATAATCCTCTAGAGGCTTACCATGCTGACCTCCACCACTGCCCGAGACACTCCAGACACTCCAGGACACCAGAGGTGAAAATAAACTAATGAAATACAGAATTGTATCTATCTTCCTTCTCCTAAAAAAATGACTTTTATAGATATTCCACGGTTTTATTTTATATTAAATCTACTTTTTAAGTTTTTACTGTTTTATTGTTCTGCTTAATGACACATTATTCGAAGTATGGCAGAGCTAAAATTTATGGACTATTGACCTTTTTTATCTCTTTCCTGCTCTCAGAAGCCATTTTCTGCTAGGAAAGTGTTTTATAGTTGTAATTTCTTATCAGTGAGGGTTGCACTGTAGTATGACCCAGTCCTGACTCAGACAGGAACTGCCACTTACATACCTGATGTTTAAAGAGAATCTGTACTCTAAAATTCTTACAATAAAAAGCATACCATTCTATTCATTATGCTCTCCTGGGCCCCTATGTGCTGTTTCTGCCACTCCCTGCTGCAATCCTGGCTTGTAATTTCCAGTTTTAGGCAGTGTTTACAAACAAAAGACATGGCTGCTAACAGCATGAGAGTAGCTCAGTGTGTGACTCATACAGAGCGTGGAGGGGGCCTGGAGAGGGTGTGCATAGCTTCTATCCTATCACAAGCAGACCTGCACATTCCAGCCTGAGTGCCTGAGCCCGACAGAGCCAACAGAGGAAAGAAGATTAGATTATATAACAGAGATAACACAGCCACTTTGCAACTAGGAAATGCTGCAGTAAGACAGGCCACATTAGAACAGGTATAGGATACCTGTACTTATAGGATAGAAGAAATAAAGCTGAAAATTTTGTTACAGAGTCTCTTTAGGGACTCCGAGCAGTGCAGAAACTATGGAAAGATGCATATCATTTTAAAGCTCTCTTTCTCCTTTTTCCAATGATATATAAACCGCCGCCCTATGCCTTTTAGTTTTTCGCGATCGAATTTGACGTGACCGCGACTTCGATCGCGAAAATAGAGAAAACTAAAAGGCGTAGGGCGACAATTTAGCGGTCGTCAGAAAGAGGAGAAAGAGAGCTTTAAAATGATATCCATCTTTCCATAGTTACATTGTATTACACAGGGCGACTTTTTCCTAAAGTCAGCATCTCCATTCTGCTGAAATGGAGGAAACACACATAAACATCTATGACCCATTATTTTTCTCTATAGATTTTCCAGCTGCTACAAGCCATCAGCTGACGACAGAGGCTAATACCAGATGGCTACACTTGACCACAATCTATACATTAGGGAAACACTGTACGTATATGTACATTTCTCAACCCTTCATTCTGCAAATAAACATTTTAAAGTGGAACTCCATTTCAGCAAAAAAACATTGCTTGAAACATGAATCGTCGTTTTGCAAATATTTTATAATTTAATTTTAATAAAAATGACCTTTTTCGGTTCACTTTGCAGCTATCTCTGAATTCCTAAAAGTAACCATAAGGAATAATTGCTCTTATTTTCAATAGATGTTTTCCTCTTTCTGTATGTGTAAATGATTGCACAAGACACAAGCAACCGTTACTTATTTTCTTCACCTGTACAAACTGGCTTACTGGGATTATCTTAGGCCCAGTTCACATTAGCGTTCACTGTCCGGATTCGCCTGATCGGATCCGGACCGTATACCGTACAAACGGAACGTACGTTCCGCATAGCAATGCAAAGTCTATGCGGACGTTCACATGCGTCCGTTCCGTACAGAACGGAGCCGGATCGGATCCGGACTCCGGACAGTTTTCCAACATGCGCTATTTTTCGGGTCCGGTCATCCGGCCCACGCACCCGGGCCAGATCCTGACCCGAACATGCGGCCATGCTGTGCAATGAGAAACGGATGTTTCTCATCACACTGGCAATAGGACCGATAGCTTCCAGCACCGGTCCTATGCCACTTGGGGGGCCCGGACTACACGCCGGTATCCCCCATGCTTGCAGTGCCTTTCTGGCACTGCAATGTATCTAGTTCCGCCTACTTTATTGTAGCCGGAACTGATACATTCCAGATCCGCAACTGGTGGCAACTTGTGGCCACCGCAGAGACCCGTACGGTCTCTTTGCGGCCCCCGGACACTTGCGGACTCGAACCGCAAGTGTGAATGGGGCCTTAGACACTCCCAAAATGACAGTCTTGGTTAGGATCCTTGTAGAGTGGATTGTTATATCTATAGAAACAATATAAGTTGTCCTGTGTAGAGCTGAACTGAACAGAAGGGATTTTTTTATTTCCTACCAAAGGTAGAATTTCACTTTAACGTGGGATTGTCAGTCACAACATCAAATTCCATTACTTATTATGCTGTCTACAGCCTGACCCTGCATTTCAAGCATTGCAATATAATCATAAATGTTTCTGCTGTAATGAATCTTATCTCAGTCAGCCTGGCTCTGTTCTGGTAAATTGTCGGAGAGAAGGAAGCTTGTTATCTCCCCTCCCACATTCCTGCTTTTCACTGATTGGCTGAAGGCAGTTCAGTGTGAGAGGCTGAGGCTGAGAATGTAAATGCACCTAATGCCTGGCATACACGGATAGATTCACCCTTATCAATCGAGCCGCTGATGGCTCGATTGATAATATCCGACAGGTCCGATGACCTGCCGGATAAATTCACCGCTCGATCCCCGCCGGCGGACAATAGCGGGGAATCGAGCGGCTGATAAGGAGGGATGAGCGGGAATCAATCCGTGCGGACGAGCGGGGAAGCGGCGGGGATGCGGCGGGAGTTGATCCATCGGCTAATCGGCCGCCGGATCGATCCGTGTATGCCCAGCATCACCTTTGCAGGAGCTGCTGAAATACAATCTATGCTGTGCTCACATGTTTACAAAGCAAGCTAGATATGACAGTGCAGTTTCTAGGAGAAAAAAAAAGAGTAAGGGAGGAAATGACATCAGGATTGGCTTCAGTCAGAGGCAGTAAGGATGGAAAATGCCTAAAACAGTTTTCACTTTATTTACTGAAATAAAAATGTGGACAGTACAATACATATGTTATGGAAGTAGAACAAGTTTTTATCTACTTGTATATGTGTTTTTTTTCCTGGGATAGCTTGGCTGTCCATGCTGCTTTAACACAAGGAGAAGCCATGAAACGCAGCTGGCATAGCATATCAAGCTTTCTGATGAGAAAACTCCAAACATTACCTGCATGCTTTTTATCATGTGCTGTAATACTGAGCAAACAAAACAAATAGACATAATGTTTACCCTGCTGGGGGATAGAGAAAGGGGCGAGTCTTTCCTGTATGAGTCACAGTATGATGTAATCTCATCATTCAGGAGCTGCTACTGGACTCAGAGCATATGCTGGGATATGCCGGAACTCAACATTTGCTGAGACCATATATAATTCTTCATACGGACGTAGCATAATAAATACTAAAAAGGTGCATTTGAGTGCTTATATTACTTGCACTTAAATACAAATATATGAGTATATAAAAAGTGGATAACAGCATCCAGTTCAAAGGACAAAAACCTATGTGATACAGAGTACGTATTCCAAAAATTGATAATCTTTGTAATGTCCAATTTCAGGTTTTTTCAATTTTCAACAGTGTTGAAAAGGGTTAGACCCTGGGGTGTACCTGCAGGGAAGAATCCCCAGGAACCACGGGGGGGGGGGGCTAGAGCTAGGGAGGGGGTTAGCTGTAAGGGGCCCCAACTATTGTGCCACACTTGCAAGATGGCTCAAACTTTGCACAGTTGGTCAATGGGGGACTGGAATTAATATTCGGAAAAATGGGTGGAGCATGCAACAGCCAATCAAAATTCACCTTTTGATTTTCAAGGGGAATTGCTGCCATTCTTAGGGCTGGTGCACACCAAAACCCGCTAGCAGATCCTCAAAACGCTAGCAGATTTTTAAACGCTTTTTTTTATTTTTATGAGGCGTTTTGCTAGCGTTTTGCGGATTGCTGCTGCGGTTTTCAGTATAGTAGATTTCATATATTGTTACAGTAAAGCTGTTACTGAACAGCTTCTGTAACAAAAACGCCTGCAAAACCGCTCTGAACAGGCGTTTTTCAGAGCGGTTTGCGTTTTTCCTATACTTAACATTGGGGCAGAAACGCATCCGAAATCCAAAAAATGCCTCACCCAGGCATTTTTCGTTTCTGCAAAACGCCTGCCGCTCTGGTGTGCACCACCCCATTGAGATACATTGACCAAGCAGATCCGCAGCCGCAAGCGGATCTGAAAACGCAGAAAAAGCCGCTCGGTGTGCACCAGCCCTTACACTGTTATTAGCAAGTGCCTCAAACCTGGTACAGCTGGTCACAGGGTAACTGGGGTTCAAATTGATAAAGGGGGTGGAGCTAACAAACAGCCAATCATATGTGTTTAATTTCAATGGGAATATACAGATGATTGAGACCAAGGACCCCAAAGCTGATAAACTTTGTCATTGAGTGATTGTTTGTCAAGGTTAGAAAAAGTGGGCGGTGCCAACAACTACATTTTTTTCATGGGAAAATATAAACCGCAAACATTCTTACACTGTTAATGGCAGTGTTCTCAAACTTGGCACAGTTGGTCACTGGGTGACTGGGATTGATTGACTTTCAAGGGGATTATTTACATTGCTGCCATTCATACACTCTTAATGGCAGAGGCCTCAAATCTGGTACAGTCAGTCACTGGGAGACTGGGGTTTAAATTCTGAAAAGGGGCGGGCCACAAACAGCCAATCAGATTTGTTTAATTTCAGTGGGAAATTGCAACTTATTGGTGCCAAGGACCCCAAAGCTCATAAACTGGGTCATTGAGTGACTGTATGTCAAGGTTAGAAATAGTGGGCGGAGCCAAAAACAACGAATTTTTACGTGGGTGACTGGGATTGATATTCAGAAATGTGGGTGGAGCCTACAAAAGCCAATCAAAATGTATCTATTGATTTTCAAGGGGAATATTTTCATTGCTACCATTCTTATACTGTTAATGGCAGAGGCCTCAAACCTAAAACAGTCATTGGGTGACTGGGGTCCAAATTCACTAAAGGGGTAAGGGCTCTTTCACATTAGGGCAGATTTTCTGCGTTTCAACGCAAAGGGTAAAGTTTGCGTTACCCAAGGTGAAATGAAAGTCCATAGACTTTCATTTTAGCTTTCACATATAACGCAGCCTTTTTGTGCGTTGCGTTACACTGCACCCAGGCGCAGTTTTTCGGCACACTATGCGCGTTTTTAATCCGTTAACGCAGGCAATCAGTCCCAGAATGCAACAGAGAAACAATGTAGAAAGTTTATGTGCTGTAACGCATTGAAAACGGATTAAAAACGCACACTCACTGCAGTGCAACGCATATCAAAACTCATTAAACGCATACAACAAAACGTATGCTTTGAGCGTTCTCCAACGCAAGCTCTGATGTGAAAGAGCCCTGAAGCCATAAACAGCCAATGATATTTGTTAGATTGATTTCAGACATTCTGTTATTGGCATGGTTTTCAACCTTGACACAGTTGGTCACTGGATGACTGGAATTAATACTCAGGAAAGGGGTAGTGCCTACAACAACCAATCAAAACTCACCTATTGATCTTCAAGGGGAATATTTACATTGCTGCCTTTCTTACACTCTTAATGGCGGAGGCCTCGAATCTGGTACAGTCAGTGTAACGATTGTGGGATATCTCCGTGGTCAGCGCACAAGATGTGCGCTGACACTGCAGAAATCCTCCACAAGCGTGTCAGAATACTAGAACCCAGCTTTTGGTGCAAGCACCAGTAGAGGGGAATTTCCACCGGCAGATGGAGCTGTGGAGTGCAGAGCAATAAACCCTCTGCGCTGCCACATATGCCAGATGGAAATCGTACGAAGAGAAGCAACACAAGGCAAGATAGCCCCCAAAGAGGGAGAGCAAAGAGACAGAATCAATGTGTGTCCCCCAAACTAGTTGCCACCCAGCGACGGTGAACACATAATGGCGGAAATGAAGTGGGAACGCAATCGCAAGAATGGCGATTGCCAAATAGTGACACCAGACTGAGCAGGACAGAGCACGAGAGTAGCAAAGGCACAGCAAAACAACAATAAAAGATAAGGAAAATAAGTAACGCTAGCTAAAACGCGAACACCGCAACAGCGAACGCGTTTACACGCGGTCTCCGCACGAAAAGCGCAACAGAGACAAGCACACCACCCTAACTAGCCAGAATTAACACAAATGAGCACAAACAGACAAGACAGACAAATGAGGTAGCCAGTAGCAACCGCTGCTCCAGCTTACACTCCAGGAACTCAGATCAGAAGGATCCACAGCCGCTACCGCTAGAGGCTAGTGCGATCCAAACAAGACAGACAGATTTGCTATCAACCGTCGCTGGCAACAGCGCAATCGCGACAGACAAGAAAGGACAGAGTAGGCAGTACAAATTATACACAAACTGACTGCATTAACTAGGAATGCAAGGAGCACTCCCCAAGAATTAACTATACTAAGATAGCAGTGGCTGACACTCCAGGTGAGTCGAGCGGGAACAAACCTCTATGAGCAGCAAAGGACTCTGGGAACATATGGTATTTATACTGCAAGCCTTCAAAGTAGGCAGCTAGGCCATTTGCATGACAAGTGTATGCAAACTGCCCAGCAGCAGAGCAGGTCTGAAACTTGCAAAGCACAGGCAGGTCTTTTTTCCAGAGACATGCACCCCTAAGACTTAAGGAATGGACAAACAGCCGTCTGCCCGTGCAGACAGCTCAGCAGACCGTTACAGTCAGTCACTGGGAGACTGGGGTTTAAATTCTGAAAAGGAGGCGGGCTACAAACAGCCAATCAGATTTGTTTAATTTCAATGGGAAATTGCAAGTTATTGATGCCAAGGACCCCAAAGCTCATAAACGTGGTCATTGAGTGACTGTATGTCAAGGTTAGAAATAGTGGGTTGATCCAAAAACAACTAACTTTTTACACGGGAAAATATAAACTACTGCCATTCTTACACTGTTAATGGCAGGGTTCTCAAACTTGACACAGTTGGTCACTGGGTGAATGGAATTAATATTCAGAAAAGTGGGTGCAGCCTAGAACAGCCAATCAAAATTCACCTATTGATTTCCAAGGGGAATATTGAATATTGAAACTGCTGCCATTCTTACACTGTTAATGGCATGGCAGAGGCCTCAAACCTGCTACAGTCGGTCATTAAATGACTGGGGTTCAAATTCACTAAAGGGGTGGAGCCACAAACAGCCAATCAGATTTCTATCCTGGATAAAATGCTTCCATTCACACCATTTTGATGCCAGGAACCCGAAAGCTCAAAACTTGGTCATTGTGTGTCAAGATTAAAAAAATGTTTGTGGAGTCAAAACAGATTACCCTGGGAAAATGTAAACTGCAGCCATTCTTCACTGTTAATGGCAGGGTTCTCAAACTTTACACAGTTGGTTACTGGGTGACTAGAATTAATATTCAGAAAAGTGGGTGGAGCCTAAAAAAGCCAATCAAAATTCACCTGTGGTTTTTCAAGGGGAATATTAAAATTGCTGCCATTCTTACACTGTTAATGGCACAAGCCTCAAACCTGGTACAGTTGATCATTGGGTCACTGGGGTTCAAATTCAGAAAAGGGGCGGGCCACAGCCAATCAGATTTGTTTCATTGCACTGGGAAAATACAAATTATTGATGTCAAGGAGCCCAAAGCTCACAAAATTGGTCATTGAGTGACTGTGTGTCCATGTTACAAAAAGTGGGCATCTGTCCGCCGCGCGCGCACACGTCCACCCCTACACACGCCCTGCAGCCATTCTTACACTGTTAATGGCAGGGTTCTCAAAATTTGCCCAGATGATTACTGGGTGACTGATTAATATTCAGGGAAGTGGGTGGAGCCTATAATAGCCAATCAAAATTCATTTGTTGATTTTCAAGGGGAATATTTAAATTGCTGCCATTTTTACACTGTTAATAGCAGATGTCTCAAACCTGCTACAGTTTGTCATTGGTTGACTGGGGTTCAAATGCTGGAGAGGGGCGGAGCCACAAACAGCCAATCTGATTTGTTTGATTTCTATGGAAATATACAAATTATTGATGCCAAAGACCCCAAAGCTCACAAACTTGGTCATTGAGTGTTTGTGTGAAAAGTGGATGGAGCCAACACCAGCCAAATACATACCCGGGCAATGCCGGGTCATCAGCTAGAATAGAATAAAAATAAAACAATGGGATATCTAAAAAAAAGTCATTTTTATGCTGGGTACACATGTTGCGTTTTTTCGTGCGATTTTGCGACCCGATCGTTTTTTCTGCACGATTCCGCACTCGATTCTGCGCTCAATTCTCTTCATTCGTTTTTCTTATCTTTTCCCATTCGCTTTTCCTATGAGAAATCGAGCACGGAAACGATCAGGAGCAATATCGGACATGACGGATTTTATCTATCTGATCTATCTATCGCACGGAAAATTGTACTGTGTGTTCCCAGCATTAGGAGTAGGAGGACAAATACAATTGTTTATCTTATCAGTTTATTTTCACCTCACTTTAACTTTAAGCTCCAAACTGTTCAATCCCAACATTCGTTTAACGTTTTCCAGCCGCGAGTGTATGGCTGGCGTATGAATCAGGAAGCTGCGCTCTGCATCTTCAAAGACGCCAGTTTTATTTATAACCCTGCTGCATCAGCCACCTATTACAAACGAGCAGCAGGCCGCCGCCGCCACTGGATACGCCGAATCCATATTCAAATACGCGAATGAGTTCAATGGTTCAAAGTTTCTCTTTGGAGGGCAGCCAGTGCTAAAACCGTTTTCATATGTCTGTGTAGCAGTTTATTTTAGTCATAAAACGGAAAGTGAAATGGGTTTAAACACTGCTACAACAATAAACAGGACTTCAACCTTGCTTGATGGCTGCGCGAGGTTTGGGCAAGCAGAAGGAATTTTCCCTTATTACGAAAATACGTTAGGAGCTATTTTGAAATGCCGCGTCTACACAAGGAAATAATACATGTATAGATGTCAGCAGATGATGGAGTGCAATGTATTTAAAGTCAACCTGAGTTAAAAAGAAACTGACGTGATAAACAAATATATTTAACCTCCTACTCTGAAAATTGACTTTTTTTTAAGTATCGCAGGGTTTTCATTTATATTTAAACATTTACAAAGTAGGTTAAATGTTTTACTGTCTCTAATCAGTGTCAGCCTATTAAGTGTCCCAGAGTTAGAAAAAGGTCAATAGGTTATGTATTTTATCTCTCCCCTGCCCTCAGAAGTTGTATTCTGCCAGGAAAACTTTTGTGGCTGTAATTTCTTTATCAAGTGGGTATACAGACATGCACAGTCCATTCTCAGCAGTTGGCAGCAGTCGTTATTCCCCACAATGCAACAAGGTTCACATCCAGAAAACTGTCAGGACCATGGTCATGACATCCCACTGTGGGAGGGGTTTCAACACAATATCAGCCACACAGAGCATCCCCCCCCCCCAATGATGATCTATTCGAGAAAAGGTAAAGATTTCTTGTAGGAAAATTGTATCTATCCTCATTCTCCTAAAAATGACTTTTTTTTAGATATCCCAGAGTTTTATTTTATATTTAAATCTAGTTTTTAAGTTTTTACTGCTTCATTGTCTTTGTCAATGACACTTTCATTGACGTATGCCAGAGCTCAGATCTATGAATTTTTGACCCTTCTTTATCTCTTTCTTGCACTCAGAAGCCATTTACTGACAGGAAAGAGTTTTGTGGCTGTAATTACTTATCACTGAGGCTTATGCTATAGTCTGACCCAGTCCGACCTGGTCCAGACCCGGACAGAAACTGTCACCTGCATACCCGGTTTTTAACTCTTTCAGGCAGAGAAAGAAAAAAAAGAAACACAGCCTAGTTATCTGTGTGCTTGGCACTGTACATACACATGTTCATCTCATCATGTCAAATGTCCCCTCAGTTGTCCTTTAAAGTCTTAAGGTAGCCATACACTGGTCGATGTGCCATTAGATCGACCAGCTGACAGATCCCTATCTGATCGAATCTGATCAGAGAGGGATCGTATGGCTGCCTTTACTGCAAACAGATTGTGAATCGATTTCAGCCTGAAACCGATTGACCATCTGCTGAGCTGCTCCTGCCGCCTGTCCCCCCCCCCCGTATACATTACCTGACGCTGGCTCCCGGGCATCTTCTCCGCATTGCACGGCTCTGTTCCGGATCCATTACGGCGCTTCCTGTGTTACTCCGTGACCAGGAAGTTCAAATAGAGCGCCCTCTATTAGAACTTCCTGGTCACTGCAGTGACACAGGAAGCGCCGGGATGGATGGAGCCGGAACAGAGCCGTGCAGCACGGAGAAGACGCCCGGGAGCCAGCCTCAGGTAATGTACACCTGATCGGATCGGCCGCCGCTAGCGACGCGCACTTTACCCGCGGGCGATCGAGGGTAATTTCCCGCACGGCGCGATCGACGGACCGATCCGATTTCGGGAGGGAATCGGATCGGCGGCTGCGTTTACCGTGAACGATTGGCAGCAGATTCGATCCCAGGATCGAATCTGCTGTCGAAACGGCCGGGAATCGAGCCAGTGTATGGCTACCTTTAGTTCTGGACAGTTTAGAAAAGGGTTGCTTATCAGCGATGTTTACTATATTCCAGACACACTTTCATGCCTACAAATTAACTCTTTCAGGCAGCACAATAAAACAAGTAAATCAGCCTGGTCATTAATATGTTTTGTACTGTACATATACAGGTTCATCTCATCATGTCACATGTCGTCTCGGGTGCACTTTACCATACACACAGTTTCATTTTTTTTATTGCACGGAATCCTATTTCATACAGGAAGTCTTTACCCAAATACCCAATTATTCTGCATTAATTCAAATATATAAATACAAAGATAATGAACATTAATAGGATGAACATAATTATCATTGTTATCTTCGCGTAGCGTGCCAAATTCATTTGGAGATGAACAGCTAATTAAAAAATATCGGCTTCGAGTCTCAAAAATAGGCATTTGATTTAATAAGTCTGTACTAGTAATTAGCTGCTAATGGCGGGTCCCTCAGCTGGTACGGAGATCTTAATTTAAACTTAGGAAGTCGGGACTGTGATCATTAAAGAACTTTATATTTTTCCCATGTTCAGAGAGATGGAATTGTCAGTTCCCAAATTAGGCTGGAGCCACACATCCCCAGAATACCGAGCAATGCATTAGAAAGCATATTTTGTCTTTGACTAAAGAAAGAATTCATTATCTCTGTCCCAAAACTTATCTGTGTATTGGCGTCTCCCTGGCAACCGAGGGAACACACAAAGTAAGCTTTATTTTCAAAAATATTTTGCTTGAAATAGAACTAAAATGTAATAGAAAAAGCAACCGAGTGTAAAGCAACATCACAGCACTAACTCTGTGCAGGCTTACCTTTCGAAACAACATTGGTAGATATTATACATTAAAGGGCTACTGTAGGGGGGTAGGGAGAAAAAAAGTTGAACTTACCTGGGGCCTCTAATGGTCCCCCGCAGACGTCCTGTGCCCGCGCAGCCACTCACCGATGCTCCTGTCCCCCTCTCCGGTTCACTTCTGGAATTTCAGACTTTAAAGTCGGAAAACCACTGCACCTGTGCGGCAGTGCTTCCACTGAAGTTACCAGTAGTGTACTGTGCAGACTGTACTGAGCCTGAACAATACACTCCTGGTGACATCAGCGGGAGTGAGGGCGCGGCCGCAGTGGTTTTCCGACTTTAAAGTCGGAAATTCCAGAAGTGAACCGGAGGAGGGGACCGGAGCATCGGTGAGTGGCTGCGCGGGCACTGGACGTCTGCGGGGGAACCATTAGAAGCCCTGGGTAAGTTCAACTCTTTTTCCGCCTACCCCCTACAGTACTCTTTTAAAGTGGACCTGAACTTTCACAGGACAGAAGGAAAACTGAGATAAATGCACCCTGTGTGTATTTAGAGTTTAGCCTGTCTGATTCCCCCTCAACTGTACCTAATCACCACTGTTATTTGATCTCTCAGCTGTATCAACGCAAGAATCTCCTCTGCCACGGCAGCGCTGCTAATTTGTAAACACAAAATGTTAACAATATGGGTGCTTCCATGAAAGCAGGAAGTAGGCACACTGCTGATTTATTGCAGGATTTGTATCAGCTGTAACAAAGAAATGTTATTCTTTAAAGGTTATTATGCTGTTGCTTATCTTTTAGAGCCGAGCGGAAGATCTGAGTTGCTTTCACTGTCCTGTACTTGGCTTTCTATTTCTCCTGTGGGAGTCTAAACGGGATGTTACTGAGTACTAATATATACTAATAAATGAAATCTATAATCTTCCTTTGTTCCCAGACAGTATCTCTGACCTGATATTTTATACAGACAGGAAGTTGGGTGATGAATACCTTGATGAAAAAAACACAGTTTGTACACTTATGCTTAAAGGACAACTGAAGCGAGAGGGATATGGAGGCTGCCATATTTATTTATTTTTAAGCAATATCAGTTGCCTGGCAGTCCTGCTGATTCTCTGCCTGTAATACTTTTAGATACAGACCCTGAACAAGCATGCAGCAGATCAGGTGTTTCTGACTTCATTGTCAGATCTAACAAGATTAGCTACAGGCTTGTATCTGGCACAATTCAGACACTACTGCAGCCAAATAGATCAGCAGGGCTGCCAGGCAACTGGTATTGCTTAGAAGGAAATAAATATGGCAGCCTCCATATTCTTCTCACTTCAGTTGTCCTTTAATACTGGTGAGAGCATAATACGGTGCTTTTGTATACAGTATTCTTTACAATCTGCTCTATCTTAAGACTGAGAACCTGGTGAGCAGTTTGGCTTTGAAAGTTTAACTCCACTTTAGAGTGATCATGAAAACATTTGCCAGAATCAATTTCCTAAAACTGTGGCAATAAAATGTAACAATGCCTATCTGAGCCAGCCTCACCGTCGTCAATATTTCTCCAAGGTTATTGTCAAGGAGCTTTTCTTTGTCAGCTGTAAGGTAAATGATGAGGCTAGGCTCCCACGGGTGTGATACCCCTATATGCTATATATTTAAGGGCAATGTTTGTCTGACTTTGCATTTAAAAACCACTGTACTACCGTCACTCTTTTTCCCAGGTTTGGGCAACATACGGGTTATAATAGCTTGCAGCCACTTGGCACTTGACTACCTGCAGCAAACGTCAGGAAATTGGGATACATTTACACCAACCAGGCGTAGCCTGAGAAAACCCTCTGTTTAAAGAGGAACCGTAACCAAGGATTGAACTTCACCCTATCAGTAGCTGAGACACCCCTTCCCATGAAAAAATATTTTCCTTTTCTCAAATAAGTCATCAGTGGGGATCTGTGTGGCTGATATTAGGGTAAAACCGCTCCCACAGTGTGATGCCAGGACCATGGTCCTGACAGTTCCCTGTCTGTGAGCCTTGGTGCATTGTGGGAATAACAGCTGTTTCCAACTGCCATGCAACCAGTCTCTACCTCTATGTATATCTATAACAAAAAAAAAAAGACTTTCACATTGTTAGGGGGTGTGGTTATAGATAATGGCAGGTAGTGCTGTTTTTTTATGTCTGCCAGTAGTAAATATGATGACATGCAGGCTGATTGTGGATCAAACAATATGAACAAATTACATGACAAAAAACATTGCTTGAGCTCTCTTCTTTGTTTTAACTTCTTACTTTGCAATGTATTGATTTGTTTTTTAAATTTTTTTTCTAAACTTCCTCTTTACAGAAAACCTGAACTGAATATAACCTGTTGAGATAAACAATTGAATATATCCTTCCACTCCTTGATATGACTTTTTTTAAGACTTTTTTTTCTAGGATTGCACTTTTATTTCCGTAGAAAAGCTAAATGAGCAGGTTTAATATTTTTATTGTCTCAGCTGTTTCTATATTTTGCGTTTTGCAGGACAAACTAGGCTTTTTTTTGGTTGGTACTCTTTGCTAAGAATTATTTTATTTCATATGTATTTTAAAGGGAATAAAATGAAAAAAGTAATTACCGTATATACTCGCAAGCAAGCCGACCCGCATATAAGCCGACCCCCCAACTTTTACCTGAAAAACAAGGAAAAAATGATTGACCCTCATATAAGCCGGGGGTAGGAAATGCTGTCTATGTGATCCCCCAGTGTGTCCCGGTATAGCTAGTATAGTGCCCAGTATGGGTAGTAAAGTGCCCAGTATAGCTAGTATAGTGCCCAGTATGGGTAGGTAGTGCCCCAGTATTGCTAGTATAGTGCCCAGTATAGCTAGTATAGTGCCCCAGCATAGCTAGTATAGTGCCCAGTGTAGTTAGTATAGTGCCCAGTATAGCTAGTATAGTGCCCAGTATAGGTATGTAGTGCCCCAGTATAGCTAGTATAGTGCCCAGTATAGGTAGTATAGTGCCCCAGCATAGCTAGTATAGTGCCCAGTATAGTTAGTATAGTGCCCAGTATAGCTAGTATAGTGACCAGTATGGGTAGGTAGTGCCCCAGTATAGCTAGTATAGTGCCCAGTATAGTTAGTATAGTGCCCAGTATAGTTAGTATAGTGCCCAGTATAGCTAGTATAGTGCCCAGAATGAGTAGGTAGTGCCCCAGTATAGCTAGTATAGTGCCCAGTATAGCTAGTATAGTGCCCAGTATGGGTAGGTAGTGCCCCAGTATAGCTAGTATAGTGCCCAGTATAGCTAGTATAGGGCCCCAGCATAGCTAATATAGTGCCCCTTCCCCCGAGGCCACCGCTGCTATTACCTTAGCTCTGCGCCGCTTCTATTCCGTTGTCCTACTCGTATACTGTAATCCATTCCACAGCAGCGTGCCCCACGGCGGCTGGTGAATGATGACGGAGGAAACCATAGAGAGCGACATGGGCGTCCGCAGAAAATTTTCCAGGGGGGGGGGCAAAAAGTGGGGAGTAAAAAGCGGGGCGGCGCGCCGCAAATCTGGGTTGGCATACGCGCGCCAAAAAATGGAGCTACGTCATGCGCCGAAAAATGGGTGTGGTCATGAATCAGAATGTGGGTGTGGTCGTGGGTGGAGACAAGTTTACATGAACTAAGCAATGGTGGGACATTAGATTAGGACAGTGGTGGTGAACCTTTTGGAGGTCGAGTGTCCAAACTGCAAAGTCACTTTACTATCAAAGTGCCAACAGCAATTTAAACTAAATACAAACGTTTTAACTCATACATGAACATTATGGAAAATTAAGTTGAAAATAAACTGTGAAGATGAACAATTTCATCCATCGTACTCCTGAAAATATTATTCATTTTTTTAGAACCTCCCAGTTTCATTTTCTGTTTTAAAAAGCTTAAAAAGTAGGTTTAATGCTATTGTCTCATGTGATGATGATTCAGCTTTTTCCATAGTCTCGCAGTTAGCAATCATGTGACCCCCAACAAGACAAATTCAGCAATCATGAGCCCCCCCCCCCCCTATCAAGACAAATTCAGAAATCATGAGGCCCCCAACATGACCAACTCAGCAATCATGAGGCCCCCAACAAGACAAATTCAGCAATCATGAGGCCCCCAACAAGACAAATTCAGCAATCATAAGGGCCCCCAACAAGACAAATTCAGCAATCTTGAGGCCCCCAACAAATCATGAGGCCCCCAACAAGACAAAGTCAGTAACCATGAGGCCCGCAACAAGACAAATTCAGCAGTCATGAGGCACATAAATAGACAGCTTTTCACATAAATAGGCAGAATGCCCCCTTAATATGTAGACACCTCTCACCTGGCAGCAGTTCCCCAAAATACACTCAATCTGACAGCAGTGGTTCCCCAAAAATAGGTAGCCCCAGGTCTATAGGTGTCCCCAGAATAGGTGGCCAGCGGTATAGATGTCCCCAGAACTGGTAGCCAGGGGTAGAGATGTCCCCAGAACAGGTAGCCAGGGGTATATGTGCCCAGTATATGTAGGCAGGGGTATATGTGCCCAGTATATGTAGGCAGGGGTATATGTGCCCAGTATATGTAGGCAGGGGTATATGTCCCCAGTATATGTAGGCAGGGGTATATGTCCCAGTATATGTAGGCAGGGGTATATGTCCCAGTATATGTAGGCAGGGGTATATGTCCCAGTATATGTAGCCAGGGGGATATGTCCCAGTATATGTAGCCAGGGGGATATGTCCCAGTATATGTAGGCAGGGGGATATGTCCCAGTATATGTAGGCAGGGGGTATATGTCCCAGTATATGTAGGCAGGGGGTATATGTCCCAGTATATGTAGCCAGGGGGATATGTCCCAGTATATGTAGGCAGGGGTATATGTCCCAGTATATGTAGGCAGGAGTATATGTCCCAGTATATGTAGGCAGGGGTGTATGTCCCAGTATATGTAGGCAGGGGTATATGTCCCAGTATATGTAGGCAGGGGTATATGTCCCAGTATATGTAGGCAGGGGGTATTTGTCCCAGTATATGTAGGCAGGGGTATATGTCCCAGTATATGTAGCCAGGGGGATATGTCCCAGTATATGTAGCCAGGGGGATATGTCCCAGTATATGTAGGCAGGGGGATATGTCCCAGTATATGTAGGCAGGGGGTATATGTCCCAGTATATGTAGGCAGGGGGTATATGTCCCAGTATATGTAGCCAGGGGGATATGTCCCAGTATATGTAGGCAGGGGTATATGTCCCAGTATATGTAGGCAGGAGTATATGTCCCAGTATATGTAGGCAGGGGTGTATGTCCCAGTATATGTAGGCAGGGGTATATGTCCCAGTATATGTAGGCAGGGGTATATGTCCCAGTATATGTAGGCAGGGGGTATTTGTCCCAGTATATGTAGCCAGGGGGATATGTCCCAGTATATGTAGCCAGGGGGATATGTCCCAGTATATGTAGGCAGGGGTATATGTCCCAGTATATGTAGGCAGGGGGTATATGTCCCAGTATATGTAGCCAGAGGGATATGTCCCAGTATATGTAGGCAGGGGTATATGTCCCAGTATATGTAGGCAGGGGTATATGTCCCAGTATATGTAGGCAGGGGTATATGCCCCAGTATATGTAGGCAGGGGTATATGTCCCAGTATATGTAGGCAGGGGTATATGTCCCAGTATATGTAGCCAGGGGGATATGTCCCAGTATATGTAGCCAGGGGGATATGTCCCAGTATATGTAGGCAGGGGTATATGTCCCAGTATATGTAGGCAGGGGGTATATGTCCCAGTATATGTAGCCAGGGGGATATGTCCCAGTATATGTAGGCAGGGGTATATGTCCCAGTATATGTAGGCAGGGGTATATGTCCCAGTATATGTAGGCAGGGGAATATGTCCCAGTATATGTAGGCAGGGGTATATGTCCCAGTATATGTAGGCAGGGGTATATGTCCCAGTATATGTAGGCAGGGGTATATGTCCCAGTATATGTAGGCAGGGGGTATATGTCCCAGTATATGTAGGCAGGGGTATATGTCCCAGTATATGTAGGCAGGGGGTATTTGTCCCAGTATATGTAGCCAGGGGGATATGTCCCAGTATATGTAGCCAGGGGGATATGTCCCAGTATATGTAGCCAGGGGGATATGTCCCAGTATATGTAGGCAGGGGTATATGTCCCAGTATATGTAGGCAGGGGTATATGTCCCAGTATATGTAGGCAGGGGTATATGTCCCAGTATATGTAGGCAGGGGGATATGTCCCAGTATATGTAGGCAGGGGTATATGTCCCAGTATATGTAGGCAGGGGGTATATGTCCCAGTATATGTAGCCAGGAGGATATGTCCCAGTATATGTAGGCAGGGGTATATGTCCCAGTATATGTAGGCAGGGGTATATGTCCCAGTATATGTAGGCAGGGGGATATGTCCCAGTATATGTAGCCAGGGGGATATGTCCCAGTATATGTAGGCAGGGGTATATGTCCCAGTATATGTAGGCAGGGGGTATATGTCCCAGTATATGTAGGCAGGGGGTATATGTCCCAGTATATGTAGGCAGGGGTATATGTCCCAGTATATGTAGCCATGTGTCAAGTAGATGAACTGCGCTCTCCACCTTCCTATAAAACAACATACAAATGGCACATAGCGTGACTCCATACACATGCACTTTGCCACATACAGTCAATCACCACTGTGACAATTGTGCTCGTGTCACACACGTGTATCCACTCCCAATATAGATTGCGCTCACCAAATAGCAACCACCTCAGAATCAGGTGGGTCTAGCGTATTTTTCATACATAAGCTCCAGGCATATTTAAAATCTTCAATGATCTGTTTAATGTCACTTCGATCCTCTCCGGAATCATGAAATTGTAAAACACATAAAATACATCATAGTGTAAAACTGCATAAAAAAGCACGATAGCCCGCGCAATGAATGCGCACTCACTTATATCTTCTTGTCATATGGCACATCAAATAGGCGGCAGCGAGATCTGTCCTGGCCTCCGGGCATGGGGTGAACGGCGTCCCGTGTCCCTCCTGGTAACCCTTTCGCCTGGTCTGCGCTGACTCGCGTCCTCCTCGCTAAGCTGTTCCTCAAACACTTCCTAGTGCAGTGACGTCAGACGCGCCGGCCGTAGCTCCGCCGAGCTACGGCCGGCGCGTCTGACGTCACTGCACTAGGAAGTGTTTGAGGAACAGCTTAGCGAGGAGGACGCGAGTCAGCGCAGACCAGGCGAAAGGGTTACCAGGAGGGACACGGGACGCCGTTCACCCCATGCCCGGAGGCCAGGACAGATCTCGCTGCCGCCTATTTGATGTGCCATATGACAAGAAGATATAAGTGAGTGTGCATTCATTGCGCGGGCTATCGTGCTTTTTTATGCAGTTTTACACTATGATGTATTTTATGTGTTTTACAATTTCATGATTCCGGAGAGGATCGAAGTGACATTAAACAGATCATTGAAGATTTTAAATATGCCTGGAGCTTATGTATGAAAAATACGCTAGACCCACCTGATTCTGAGGTGGTTGCTATTTGGTGAGCGCAATCTATATTGGGAGTGGATACACGTGTGTGACACGAGCACAATTGTCACAGTGGTGATTGACTGTATGTGGCAAAGTGCATGTGTATGGAGTCACGCTATGTGCCATTTGTATGTTGTTTTATAGGAAGGTGGAGAGCGCAGTTCATCTACTTGACATATTCTGACATCTGGAACCCTGACACAGCGATCCCACTACAAATTACAGTAAACTTGGCTGCAGTAAGCTCTGAATATCAACCTGTGGAAACATTGAGACACAGGAACTGTTTCTGGAAACTGCAGTATTGGACTGATAAGATACAAATAACTGAGAAGGGGATTTGGGAGATTGGTGTTGCAAATTGTGATAGGATTGAGTGGGCAGCGCAGCCTTGTATATTCATAGTATATGTAGCCAGGGGGATATGTCCCAGTATATGTAGGCAGGGGTATATGTCCCAGTATATGTAGGCAGGGGGTATATGTCCCAGTATATGTAGGCAGGGGGTATATGTCCCAGTATATGTAGGCAGGGGGTATATGTCCCAGTATATGTAGGCAGGGGTATATGTCCCAGTATATGTAGGCAGGGGTATATGTCCCAGTATATGTAGCCAGGGGTATATGTCCCAGTATATGTAGGCAGGGGTATATTTCCCAGTATATGTAGGCAGGGGTATATGTCCCAGTATAGTAGGCAGGGGTATATGTCCCAGTATATGTAGGCAGGGGGATATGTCCCCAGAAAAAGCGGCCATGTGTGCCCCAGCAGGAGGGGAGCAGCGCAGAGAAGAGGGAGAGCTATGGGCACTCACCTTAGGGGGCTCTCCCTCCCTCTCTCGCTCTCCCCTCCGGAGTCCAGAATGAAGTGTGCAGCGGCTGGCAGCGGGCGGAACTTACCTCCTCTCGTCGCACGCGCCGGATGGATTAGCCGCTACTCTGGTCTGATCCAGCCCAGTGCGGCACCAGAACTTCCGTCGCAGGAGCGAGACGAGGTAAGTTCCGCCCGCTGCCCAGCCGCTGCACAGTGCACTTCATTCCGGAGGGGACAGCGAGGGAGAGAGAGCCCCCTAAGGTGAGGGAAGGGGGGGGAGACGTCCGCCCTTCCCCACTGTGCCCATAGCTCTCTCTCTTCTCTGCGCTGTTCCCCTCCCGCTGGCTGCAAGGGCACGCGGCCAGGGGGGGGCAGCGGGCGGCCAGGCTCGGGCAGATGCCCGGTTTTGCCGTATGTGCGGACGCCCATGGAGAGCGGCTTCCTGTAACGGTGATGTGTATCGCAGTTACTATGGGAACCGCTCTCTATGGTTTCCTCCGTCATCACACAGCAGCCGCCGTGGGGCGCGCTGCTGTGGAATGGATTACAGTATACGAGCAGGACAAGGGAATAGAAGCAGCGCCGAGCTAAGGTAATAGCAGCGGCGGCCGGGGGGGGAGTGGGGGCTTTATCACATGACTCGCAAGCAAGCCGACCCCCCAACTTTTGACCCCTTTTTGGGGGTCAAAAATTCGGCTGGCTTGCGGGTATATACGGTATTTCTCAATTTTCAGCCATTATAGTTTGAAAATAAAAAGTGCTACTGTACTGTAGATAAAACCCACACATTTAATTTGCCCATCTGTCCTGGTTATTGCAATGTTTAAATGATGTCCCTAGTACAATGTATGGTGACAATATTTTATTTATTTAGAAATAAAGATGTATTTTTCCATTTTTTTTGTGTGTCTTGTTTTTCCATTATACTCTATCAACAATTACAAATCTCTATGGTAAGTACTGTATGTATTCGTTTTTTTTAAAATTCCGTCACTTTGGCTTTTTTTTTAACCTTTTGCCGACCGCGTCACGCCGATGGGCGTGGCCGCAGCGGCAGCCCCAGGACCGCCTAACGCCAATTGACGTAAAGTCCTGGGGCTCTGTTTTGAATGAGATTGCGCGCACGCTGCTTGCGCATCTCTTTCTCGGAGGGCAAAGCTCCGCCCCCTCTTCAGTCTCCGAGCGGCTATTGCCGCTCGAGAGACTGTTAGCCATCTAATTACCCGTACAGCGCTGCGATCAGCAGCAGCGCTGTACTGGGGACAGCCGTGTGACACGGCTGTCCCCTCCTGAGCCACGGAGGTGATCGGCTGTCATAGGCTGAAGCCTATGACAGCTGATCACAGGGATTGGCCGGCGGGGGGAGGGAGGGAAGGGGTATACAACAGGGAAGAAAAAAAACAGATTTATTTAAAAAAAACAAAACAAAAACAAACACAAATAAACAAACAAACAAACACTGGGGGGGGGGGGCGATTAGACCCCACCAACAGAGAGCTCTGTTGGTGGGGAGAAAAGGGGGGAGGAATCACTTGTGTGCTGTGTTTTGCGGTCCTGCAGCTTGGCCTTAAAGCTGCAGTGGCCAATTTAATGAAAATGTGCCTGGTCTTTAGGGGGGTTTAACGCAGCAGTCCTCAAGAGGTTAAATATTTTTTTTCTTTGGACAGTGTAATGGTTAAGGGCTCTGCCTCTGACACAGGAGACCTGGGTTCAAATCTCGGCTCTGCCTGTTCAGTAAGCCAGCACCTATTCAGTAGGAGACCTTGGGCAAGACTCCCTAACACTGCTACTGCCTATAGAGCGTGTCCTAGTGGCTGCAGCTCTGACACTTTGTGTCCGCCAGGAGAAAAGTGTCTGTGTTTGTTTGTTTGTTTATTTTGGTAACTATGGAGGCAGGCAAAGGGGCAGAAGGAATTAGTGGAGTTGTATTTTTTTGTATATAATATTACTTTTCTCAATTAGATGTTCCCACAGACATTATCCTGTGAGTTTAGAATGCTGAATCTGTGTTCTGATTTAACAGGAAGTGAAAGTTTGCATGTGTTTACAAACTTTCCAATGAATGATCACAGCTACTGACTGAAGCAGTGATCATTAATTTATCAGACACTTTGATTGGCTTTGGGAATACATGTTCCCATTCACCAGTACACTGCCGTGTGATGTCGGAGCGCAGTCATAAATAAGAAGATACGTGTATCTTATAAGCTTCTATCTTTGTGAAGCTTAAAGGAGTGGTCTGAGGCTCCCGATCTCCTCCAGTGGAGAAGCCGACCTCACCAGGCTTCCTCTGGATGGTGTAATGGTTAAGGGCTCTGCCTCTGACACAGGAGACCTGGGTTCAAATCTCGGCTCTGCCTGTTCAGTAAGCCAGCACTTATTCAGTAGACCTTTGGCAAATCTCCCTAACGCTGCTACTGCCTATAGAGCGCGCCCTAGTGGCTGCTGCTCTGGCACTTTGAGTCCGCCAGGAGAAAAGCGCGATATAAATGTTATTTGTCTTGTCTTGTCTTTGCGCTCCAGCGTGTGGTTCACTGGTCGCGGTGACGTCATCTGGACTGTACAGTCCAGATGACGTTAGCGCGACTCTGAGAGCCGCTCGCGCAAGTGCAGTAGGAATCCTGCGCCAGAGAGGACCCAGGACCACCAGCGTGGAGCAACGCTGTGGCGAGGGCACAGAACAACCAGCAGGGGTTGTAGGAAGCCCCTGGTAAGTGGATTTTTTTATTTCCAAAGTCCTTGGATGTGTCTTTTAAATGGTCATTGATATGCATAGCAGTGGTGGGGAAGCAGTTAATATCGTTCCATTGCTGATAATCTAATATTATGGAAACCAATATCTGAACCATATGGTATCCAGAGTTTTCCCTCTTCATAGGTGAGTATCTACCTTTTTTTCAGCTTGCTTATTTGCTTTAACATATTATTTACAATTATCCTGTAATTTTAAATTTTTGGGAAAATTCTGTGGAGGGCTACCCTGATGGTAAAATCATTTCCTACTGAAAGGAAAGTAGATTCAAAAACTGGGACAAATTGGTCACTTGTAAACATTCCAAAGAAACATATGAACTTATATGAGGCTGACTTGTGAAAGAAAGATGAGATAGCCAATCACAGAAGAGTAATGAGAAGAGCTGTATCTACTGTGCCATGGAACCATACTCTCAAAGGACATCCTGCATCTGGATCATTAGACCAAATTGCAAGAAGAGAGATCTACAACTGAGCAAAGAGCATCTTTAAACAGTTTTCATTACCATTCCTTAACACGTTCATAGAAGACATGACATTGCTGGGCTCTCTACAATTGCCAGCTTGCAGTCAGACTGTCTAGGGAAATCAGCTGTAGTCGGAAGATACATTACCAGATGATATCACCTGCAGCTCACAAATAGCTCTGTTACAACAGTCACGTTAAATATGAGCAATTGTGTCATCCCTACTAAGTAATGAGATGTTGGCCATGCTTCATGTTCAGTGCAGATCCAGCCCCCATCAACTAAAAACAGTGTGAAATATTTGTGAACTTCTAAACTCATCAAGATACGGAAGGCCTGTGAATGCCACATGTTTATTTTAAAGAGACTCTGTAACCAAATGTTTAGCCTTATTTCTTCTATCCTGTAAGTTCCTATATCTGTTCTAATGTGGTCTGGATCACTGCAGCCTTTTCTAGTTGCACTGTCTCTGTAATATATCTAATCTTCTTTTCTTTGTCAAGCTTTGTCGACCCAGGGAGGAATGGGCTGTCTCTGTTGTAATGAATACAGGTTATGCACGCCCCCTGCAGGCTCTGTGTGCTTTGTTTATTTCTCACAGACAGCTTGTCTGTGCCATGCAGTTTGTGAGGCTGAGGGGGGGAGGCAGCTGCCTGTCACATGCTGAGAAACTGTGATCACAGTGCTGAGAAAAGAGAACACAGTGACTCAATTGGTATGTTTTTTTATTGTACAAATAGGACAGTACAGATTCTCTTTAAGCAAATTTGATACAACATATGGAAGATATAAGACAGAGGAGGGTCCGCACAATGCCACAATTCAATGTTTTATTTCCGGGTACATCCGATCACAGCATCACATCGCACACTGCTGACATGATGCGGACTATGATGAAGGACCAGTTGGTCCAAAACATGTCAGCAGTCTGCAACGTGATCGGATACATCCGGAAATAAAGCGTTGAATTGTGGCATTGTGCGGACCTCCCCTGTCTTTCATTTGTTGCCACCGGAATCAGCTATCCTTCTCCACCCCTCTTTAACTATATGGAAGATAATAAATGTTGTTTATTTGCACAAGTTGTTAAAAAAAAAAAACACACGTTAGGTAGGTGTATCAAGGAAGTTGAAATGTAGGGCAACACAATAATACAAAAGTCATGAAGGTTGTCTGTCTTGTGAACTTGTAGAACTTTATTTTACTTGCAAGTACAACAGAGAGAAGAAACTGCATTTAACAAAGTTTTGCTGGAGTCTCTGAATACAAAAGAGCGAGTGGCTGGACATCTCCAGTTAAAACACCAAATTTATTAGAAAAACTTTAAAAAGTCTGCATACACACAATAGAACAGTCCACAGTGGAGAGAGAGGGTTACAGCATGTTAGAGGTCGACAGCTGTTTCGCACCCACCTATGGGGTGCTTCATCAGGACCTTCATTTGGGCTTAGAGCACTCCGGTGGGCCAGCTCAGTGGATCCAGTGCACTGTTTCTTTGTTGGCACTAAGGATTGCAGTAGTCTCTTACCGAAATGCCCCTTTATTTTGTGTAAACATTTTGTAAGTGCTAACGAATATCCCCTTCCCTGGAAACAATTTCCATAATGTAAAAAATGAGATCAGCAGATCACCGAGTGGACTAGGATAACCCAAGAGGCTTAGTCTTGCCTGAAGATACCATGAGAGACAGACTTTCAACAGGATTGAGTCTACGAAAGTTATTTATGAATACTGTAATGTGGAACAGAAAGAGCACCATTTTTCAATTTTAAAGTGCACCAGAGATCAATAAAATATTATACTTACCTGGGGCTTCCTCCAACCTGATCCGCTCCAATCGCTCCCATGCCGCCGCCCTCAGCTATGAGAACCGGGTCCCCGCACTTCCATCAGTCTAGCGTAAGAGAGGTGCGCTGTTTGTGTATCTCTCCAGCAGCCGCTGGATACGTAGGGAGCGCACTTCTGTGTAGGCTGGCTCCGATGACATCAGTGACGGTACACGGACCGCATAGCTGCAGCAGCGGAGGACAGCGGCGTGGGATCGATACGTGTGTATTGGGCTGGAGGAAGCCCCAGGTATGTATAATTTGTTTTATTTATTTGATCTCTGAGTCCCTTTAGGGATTAATGTCATTTAAATGAAATAATCATCCGGTCAGCTGTAGAGCAAAACATACCAGATTCTACTGTATTGTTATTTTACAAAAATAAAGAAGCCATATGTGAAAAACAAAACATAGCTCCTATTACACATGCGCGTAGAACCACTATTAGCAGAAATAGGTCTCTCACATCATTGTGCAGGCATTTTGGCTCACTGTTCTTTAGGACTCTTTTATAATTCACATTGCAAAATGTATTGTGATTTTGTAGCAATCTTTATGCAATCACGTTTTGTAATCGTTACTGGAGGCTTGGAACACAAGAACAAAATGCAAAAGAAATGTAGCATGTAGGATTTTGCAATCAAGCATTTCAGCCACCATGCAAAATGGGCCTAAGGGCCTGTTTCCACTACACACAGATTCTGGATTAGAGATAGCCCGAAACAGATCACTGGCAGACAGTTCCTGGGCTGTTCACATTTAACGCAGATTGTTTTGTAAAAATGTTGTGTTCACATTTTTTACATTAAAGTCACTGGCCGCCCACTAGCGGTTAGTAGCAAAGCACCCGTACATGCTAGAAACACCAAATTTGCAGGGTAAGTGAAGGACGACAGTGGGCACCAGAGGAACATTTTTCAAAAGATCTATTTTTTGACAAAATCAATGTTATTGTTAGAGGAAACATATAGCAAAAAATGAAGTGGGGTCCCCCCTTCCTAGTTTCTTTAAAGCGGACCTTACACGTCTTCTCTTCTTTTAAAGATACCCAACAGCATAATAACCTTTAAACAAAACCATTTCCTTGTTGCAGCTGAAATCCTACAATACATCTGCGCTGTTTCAACTTCCTGATTCATGGAGGCAGACATATTGTTAACAGCCTCTTCTTTCAAATGAGCTTATCTGCCATCTCTGCCGTGGTAGTCAAGTGACACAGGGGAGAGATCAAATTACAATTTGTGATTAGACACAAATGAGGGGGAATTAAACAGGTTAAACTCTCTAAATACAGGTGCATTTCTCTGTATTCCTTCTGTCCTGTACAAGGGTTCAGGTCCACTTTATCCCCTTGTCCTCATGCAGGCTGGGATAGCCAGAATGCAGAGCTTCAACCGCATTGGGCTTTTTACCCTGACCTATACCAGTCAGCACGGTCCCCCTCCCCCCCCCCCCCCCTGCACCAGAGCCCTTGTCCATTCCATGGCTGCCAACATCCTGGGGGGTTTCATGGTGGCATCTGGAGGTCCCCTTTAAGAAGGGGACCCCCATGTGCCTGTCCCCTACCCAGGAGAAGTACATAGTACTCCTTACCCATTTCCACAAAGAGTTAAAAGAAATAAAAACACAACCACGGAAAAGAAAAAGTCCTTTATTATTCTTAACCAGAAATTCTTACCTGTACCTTTAAAAAAAAGTTCCCACACCAATATCCTCTAACTTGCAAGCTTTATTGAAGATCTCCACTGCACAGCACCGAGGCTCTAGCTAGAGCCAAAAGCATCCTTGAATTTGGCTCCAAGGCCCCCCCATTCGTCTAACAGACCAATGGGGTTCCTCCTCTAGCATAGCTAGAGCCCGCTCCATCCTCCCTCCTGCGTGGCTTTCCAGTCTTCTCCCCGCCCATCGCCCCTAGAGGGCCCACCCACGCCATCACCCTGGAGCACCCACAGCACCTAGGGTGCATCAGGGTGATGGAGTGAGTGGGCGGAGAGGAGAGCGGAAAGCCATGCAAGCTTTCTCTTATCAGGAAAAAAAAAAGGTATACATACCTGGGGCTTCCTCCAGTCATCCTCCCAGGCTGTCTTGAACCTCTGCTAGCCGACCCAGTAATTTCTTCAGTCAGGGTGAGTTGGCGCATGCACAGTCCGGCTACACTCACCCCCCCCCCCCCCCCCCCCATTTCGCTCCCTTCACCAGGAGTGTTCTGTGTCTGCGCAGTACTACTGAAGAACTTAATGGACACCCGAGGGGAAAACAGACTAATGAGATAAACAATTGCATCTATCCTCCTCCTCTTAAAAATTAACTTTTTTTTAGATATACCACAGATTTATTTTATATTTAAATCCACTTTTTACATTTTTACTGTTTCATGGTTTCTGCTCAAAGACATTCATTGACGTATGCCAGAGCCAAAATATATGAACTATTGATCCCTTCTATCTCTCTCCTGTTCTCAGAAGCCATTTTCTGCCAGTAAAGTGTTTTATGGTTGTAATTCCTTATCAGTTAGGGTTACACTGTAGTCCAACCCAGTCCAGACAGGAACCGCTACTTACATACCTGATGTTTAATACTTTCAGGCAGAGAAAGAAAATAAGGAACACAGCATAGTTATTAGTGCACTTGGCACAGTACATACACACGTCTATCTCATGTCACATGTCACTTCGGGTATCTTTTTAACGGGCTGGCTAGCAGAGAATAGAGGCAGCCCAGGGGGACAGTGAGGAAGCGAACAGCCTGAAGGGGGCTGGATGAAGCCCCAGGTATGTATACATTTTTTTAAGTCCCCATCTCAGGTTTCCTTTAACTAAATAAAGCTTTAATTAATAAAACAAAATGTATTAGTACATTGAGCTTTTATTGAGTAAGAAGGCATTTCTCTTGGTAGATGAATATGTAAATCATTCCTTTATGTCCCATAAAGCCAGGCACACATCCAGAGTGGCTAATGTACAGTGAGCCTATAGCCTATTAATTTTACAGAGCCATAAAACCCAACTGGCAGACAGCTGTTTCAAATTTGGTTCGCCTTTATCAGTGTATGGGGTGGACAGATAGGAGTCTCTACGTAGGGGTTAGAAAATAGGAGCTCCACAGAGTACATAGTTAAGCAATGAACAACTAGGATTGTACAAAGAGTGAAAAGAACCCCAACAGCACCATACTATACTACAATTGCATATACTAAATATAAATTTGTCTTTTTAAAGGGCATCCGATGTGAAAATAAACGGATGAGAAAATTGTATCCATCCTCCTTCTCCTAAAAATGACTTTTTTTTAGATATCCAACAGTTGTACTTTATATTTAAATCTAGTTTTTAAGTTTGTATTGTTCCATTGTCTCCGCTCAATGACACATGCATTGAAGAATGCCAGAACTCAAATCTATGAATTACTGACCCTGTTTATCTCTTTCCTGCTCTCAGAAGCCATTTACTGACAGGAAAGTGTTTTATGGCTGTAATTACTTATCAGTGAGGGTTATGCTATAGTCTGACCCAGACAGAAACTGTCACTTGCATACCTGATGTTTAACTCTTTCAGGCAGAAAAAGAAAAAAAAAGGGACACAGCATCATCATTTGTGTGCCTTGCACTGCACAAACATGTCTATCATCATGTCACATCGGTTGTACTTTAAAAACTGAAATGTATGTGAAATTATAAAGCTTGACATGAGAGGTGGCTCAGTTGGCCTTCATCAGTGTAAAGCATGATTTGATATGGGATTAAGGGCAATTAGATATTTTTCTAATTTATTGCAATTTTGTTACAAAGAGTCAAACAACGGCAGAAAACTAGCAATCTGGCTTGGCATATTTCCAAACTGCATGAAATACGCAACAAAATTGCAATAAGAACATACCATTATCACCTTGCTGACTATCCCTACATTTTCAAGGCTGTTACAAACAGAATATTAAGCCTCTTTCCCACTATACGGGCGGCGGTGCGCATTTCGGCAGCGCGTATGGTGTGTAACATGCAAGAACGGCAGAAATGCATAGACAGCACTTTTGCGGTTCCCATCATATGTGCATTTTTCGGGAAAGCGCGTCGCTGACCCTTTCACTGTAGTGAATGGAATTAGCAGCATAGCGGCCGATTGATGTGCGATCGTGTATTGTTGTTCTGATCGCACAGCCATTCTGCGCTGGTGATGTGAACGAGCCCTAACTTGAAGCTGGCTCGCTTTCAAATTGTATTTTATGTGCAGAAAGGTCAGATCGATAAGATGCGAGATTGTTGCAACTAGCATACAGCCTGAAACAGAGCCAATAAAAGTCTGTAGGTTACACATTTATTTGGCTTAGTTCAAAAGCACATTGCCCCAAATATGGAAAATTCATTGAGTAACATTATTGAAACTCAGAACCTGCTGAGTTTGGTTGGTTTACGCCTCATACACATGAACAAGGCTTACTGCCCATCGGCCTCAATTCTGTTAAGGTTTTCAATCAAATTACCTCATGCATGGTAATTTACCTCATGAAGTAATGACATTTAGCAATTCTGGTAGGTTTAAGGGCTCTTTCACACTAAGACGTTGCGTTTGATGCGACGTTAAGGTTGCATAACGTTCCCCTAACGCAACACATGTTCACTTTGAAGTTGGACGTTACACTGAACTGCGTTATGCGTCTCTTGATGCCTACTTTTTGATGCATACCAATCGAACGAAAACGGCACATTTAAAAAAAAAACCATTACTGAGCATGTGCAAACATTCTAACGCAGCGAAATAGGAGTATAACGCACAGCATGCTGCACTTTCATTGAACATGCTGCGTTATACTCCTATGCAACGTGGGCACTGTGAACAGCCCATTGATTTATCGTTACTGTGAGTTGGGCTGCGGTACCGGCTGCTGTAACGTGGGACTTTAACATCTTACTGTGAAATCAGCCTTAGTCATGTTTTACCTCATGCGGTAAATTATGATGTAAATCGTGAAGTAACTTGCATTCATTTTACCAAAAATAGCTATTGTCATGGAAATAAGGGGGCATGTTAACACATAATTTACCGATCAGTTTAAGGGCTTGTTTACACTATGAGCGTTTGCGTATTTATTTTAAGCGCTGGTGATTTTAGAAATCGACCTTAAAGCGTTTGTGCAATGATTCCCTATGAGAGTACTTACATGAGCGTTTCGATTACGAAAGCACTGCCTGCACCATTTTCTGAGCACTTTGGCTCAATGGACGGTATCGGGAAATTGCTAAGCACTTGAAAAAGCGATTTGTATAGCGATTTCCCGAGCGCTTTTAAGAATAAATACATTGTATTTAGTCTTAAAATTGCGCAAAAACCACTCAACACTTGCAATTTATAATGTGAACATAGCCTACGATCTGCCTGTACCTGGAGGTAAAGTCAATTTGTATGCATTTTGCAGTTTTTAGTGGTGTTCCTATTGCTGTTTTAGTGGAGTTCCTATCCAGGCTGTGTAATAGAAAAGAATAGTAGAAATAAAACTCCAAATATTTACTGGATTTAGTTTTATAGGGGATGCCTATAAATAAACTTTCCATAGGTTGGTACATAATCAAATATAACATTTCTATAGCGCTTCTCTCCCATAGGACTCAAACTATACCCACCCCCTAAAAAAAGTATTAACCTCGCATAGCTACCAGAATTGAGGCCGATGAGGATTGGTACAAAATCTCTCGGATAACATTGCAGGGGCCGAGGCTGTACTGCCTGTAGGCCAGCGATGTGTTCTGCTGCTACGTTATGTGGGGAAAGGACGAACCAAGCATCTCACGAGTGATGTTACAGGGCCGCCAAGGTGAATGAGAACAATGCTCTCGGGCTGATGCTTGACCAAATTGATCCAGCGGGCTGAACGCTGGCTGCTGTATACACGCTAGATTCTCAGCAGAGGTGGTGGATATCGGGGCATATTTCCTCTTGCAGGTGTACAAGGCTTGAGGGTGCGTACAGACTTACAATTTTGATTTGCCAAAGTTACCGTTTCCCTGTAGTAGGAGAGCTTACCTAAGCAATCTGTTCAGTATTCAATATCTGCTGTACCTCATACATCATGGAAGTGGTAAAATTAACCAGTCAAAATTGGATGTGTGTATGCACCTTTAAAGTGATCCTGAATTTTAGGTTTGATACTTGCCTAAGAGGGAAGTGCTCTGGATTCCTTTAGAGCCTTCACATTGCTCCATGCAGGGAAGTCAATTCAAAGTTGAATTTCTTTTCACAACCATAACTGCTGCCTACGTAGTTTTCAGTGGTATAACCCACTTCTAGCAGGAATCGCTGTTATAGCCCTAACGGCTCCGCTGAGCTGCTGAATATGTGTTTACATTGTTGCTAGGCAACCAGACCCCAGTGCAGAGACTCGTTTGTGAAGAGTCATAAGCTCCTGGGAGAATAGGTCCCATCTACACCATATGATTCTTTGTCAGATTCAATTTGATTCGATTCATTGATATGATTTAATTCAATCTGACATGTCCGATTCATGATGCAATTCAAATTGAATCGAATCATGAATCGGACATGTCATAGTGAATCAAATCAATGAATCGAATCTGACAAAGAATCATATGGTATAGATGGGACTGATTCTCCCAGCAGTTTATGAATCTTTTCACAAAAGGAGTCTCTGCACTGGGTCTGGTTGCCTAGCAACAATGTAAACACATATTCAGCAGCTCAGCAGTTAGGGCTATAAAGGTGATTCCTGTTAGAAGGGGGTTATACCACTGAAAACCATGTAGGCAGCAGTTGTGGTTGTAAATGAAAGTAAAAAAAAAAATAAAAAAAAAAACACCCCTAACAAATGGATTAGCCTCCCAGTTCTTCATACCTCACTGTTTACATTACATGTTGTATTGATGAAACCATTCATTTAAAAAAAAAAAAAAACTTTTTACACTAAACGCAAAACAATGGCAAATTGAATTGAATCCCGATTGGACATGTCAGATTTCATTGGATCGTAAAATAGAATCGTAATCGAATCGCACAAAGAATCATATTGTGTAGATGGGGCTTTAGATTTACCTGCCAGATAGATAATTTCCAACATGTTGGAAATTGTCTAATATCTATCTACCGAGCAATTAGGCATTGTTCTACTCAGCAGGAGATAAACGGAAGACAATGGGCCTGAGATAATGACCAGTCTCTACAGAAAATATTATAAAGCTGGGTCTACACTGAGCGATCCGGCGGCTTAATTAGCCGCCGGATTGACTGCCGCATCCCCACACGCGCGTCGGATTTGATCCCCCCTCGTCCCAGTTATTGGCCGGGAATCGGCCGCGACGAGATCGAACCTGTTGGATCTTATCAATCGAACCGCATCAGCGGCTCGATTGAAGAGACACATCGTGCCATGTAGACCCGGCTAAACAGAAAATTGAACAGAAACTCTGAACCCTCCTCCACAGCATTCAATTCCAGGCGATCGATTGAATTCGATTGGATCAATTAAATCCAACATTTAATCCATCGTGTAAACGATTTTGGCTAGTTTTCAATGCTAATTGATCACACGATTGATCGAATCCCGATCGGACATGTCAGATTTAATCAATCACACCTGGAATTAAATGGCTTAACAGAAAAATCTAAAATAAAATTGTATGGTGTATACTAGGCATTATGGCTACAAAGAATAGAGAACTGTGCTGGGAAGGGGAGATAACAATACACAAGCTAAAATCTGATATAACCAAAAAGGGGAACTCGGGGATGAGCTGCTGCTGCTACTAGCTATGCTAGCAATTTACAAATACACTTCTCTTCTGTAGGTTTCCAGGCTAGGGGAGGGGCCGGGAGTAGAGCCACGCCTCCCACTGGAGATGAGCCTCCAGCAGCAGCAGAGAGTAAACAAGAGCGACTCCATTTTGTGAGCTGAGGGGGAGCCGGGGTGCGCGCGCATCACTCAGCAGAGCAGCAGCAGCGCGCTCCCCCCGTCCCGATAACATGAGCTGAGCGGTCCAGCAGCTAATAAGCGGAACGCTGAGTGACAGCTTCTGGCGGGAATGTGACCCCTCACACACTTCACAGCGGCGACAGACAAAATGGCGGCGGAAAGAACGCGCACATTCGGATTCACGTCGAATTCGCTTGTTACTGTACTGCGAGCCACAGCGGAATCTCTTCCACGCTGAAACACCGAGCAGCCGGGGCTGCCCGTCACACATTCCTCCCCCTCTTCAGACCCACAGGCGCTCACAGTAGTGTTGTCCGGATCATGAACGATTCGGATCTTTGATCCGAATCTATTTTATGAGTCGATCATTCGAATCATCAAAATGAGTGATTCGGATCGCAAAAGGGGCGGGGCCAGGAGCGACACGCCCCCTCTCAGCGGGCAGCGGGGTCTTGGAAGCAGAGCAGAGATGGATCGCTCTGTTGGAAGGGAGGCAGCCTTGCAGGGAGACAGGTAGATGAGAGAGAGGGGACATGGGTGCCACTGCCAGAGTGCCAGATAAGTGTAGAGCACACATACTGGCTATAACGTGCTGCCCATTATAGGCTGGCTGTTCCGTAGTGCTGCACAGTGATCACATTGGAAGCTTTTGGCTCAGCACAGCTCAGTAACTTTGCAGACAGTGTGATTGAAAGGCAATATAATCCTCCTGCGCTCGGCACTAAACAGCTGCACTTATCTTCTGGGAATGCTTTCTTTCACTGTGCGACCTTTTCTTTCAAAGTGTACAGATGAACATATAGATGAAATATATGTAAAGCATATGACTTCAGCATGTGGGTATTACGTGCAAACATTTCTGCTCTCTGCTCGTCCCTCCTCCCTTCTCTGTCCACTCCCTGCCCTCTGTCCATCTTCTCCCCTTCTCTGTGTGTCCACTCCCTCCCCTTCTCCTGTCCACAGACCTGTTCTGCTGTTCATTTCACCCCCGAATGCTTCCGGTAGTAAAATGATCCGAGATTCGGATCAAAGATCCGGATCTCTTCAATGATCCGATTCGAATCATCCGGATCATTGAAAAGATCCGAACTTCCCATCTCTAGCTCACAGCGGCCACAGACCGAACTGAAGCTGTCCCGCGATCCGCCGCTGCCTTATATACCTGGCTAAAAATAGATGGTCCCGCCTCGTCTCGGGGAGGGTGGGCCGAAATTTCGAATCCGGCCAATCGCGCAGCGCGTTAGAGAAGGCTTTCGTCACGCGAGAAGCCTCCCCGGAGCGTCGGGCTCGGCGATTGGGCGGGTCTGACATCATCGGCGCGCTCGGCCAGCGATTGGAGGCTCCTCTGAGTCGGCGTCACGGGGTCACGTGGGGGAGGAGGAGGAGGGGGAAGGCTGGCTTTGGAGGTTTGAATAGGGAAGTTTCGCAGGGGTGATTTGCAGTCACTTCAGTGTTTGCAAATATTGTCAGCAGCAGCACTGAGCGAGTCCTGAGCTCCAGGAGGAGTGTGGAGTCTTGTGTGTGTGTTTTTTTTCTTCCTCCTTTAATTGCTATGCAGTGACATTTGCATGAAAACCCTGGCGTGCTTCTCCTTCAGATCTGCTGGGATCTCTCCTCTGCAAGCTCTGGATTCTATATTCTTATTGTTATTCCTACTACAGCAGCAGCAACTGGACACTCTAGCTATATGGTAGCATTTGTATTTTTGTAGAAAACCTTTAGATCGCTTCTTAGATTTTTTATTATTATTTGTAGTTTTGCTATCAGCCATGGATGTTCTACCAATGTGCAGCATCTTCCAGGAGCTACAGATCGTGCACGACACTGGCTACTTCTCCGCTTTACCATCTCTGGAGGAATATTGGCAACAGGTAAATAGGAGCTGCTGATTGATTTTCTTTTTTTTTTGTATTCTCTAGGTGGTAAAGAGTAGATTGCATCCCAGCCAGGGTTATTGCATGCAGAATGATGTGTTTATAAAGTGCTGGCGTTTTTCTGCAGCGCTTTACGGAGTACGTTGAACGATTTGTATCGCTTGCTGTCCAGATTGAATGCCCCTGCAACTGTCGTAGTGTATTCTGCATAGAAATGCTTGCCATACGATCTAGTTTGTACAATCGTATGTTGTATATGGCCCCACAGACTGACTATAACTTACAACTAAGATTGTATGTGTGTGTGTACAGTGTAAGGGGGGGGGGGGGGGGGTTAAATATGTCAACTTGCCAGTATTTCCTTTAGGAAAGGAACCCATGCAAACATAGGGAGATGCACAAACTTCCATTAGATCTACTGTCTGGTTTGCATAGAAAAGACAATTTGGGCTACAGCAGTTAGACTTTGAATGGTTTGTCCCTATGCTTTGCTGCTATGGAGGAAGAGCAGCATTGCTGTGCATGTTGTGTAGGAGAAGCTCTGTGATTGCCAGTGACAGCTAAGTGCAGCTTCAATCAAGAGCAGCTTGGGTTTCACTAGTAACTACAGCCATTTGGCAAAACTTTGAACTTGTGTTTGGGTCCAAACTATACAGCTGGGGCTTGTCAGCTTAGCAGTGGCCTATGCCAATCACTATTCCTGCTGCTTCTTCTTCATTTTTTTTATTTACTGCGTGAAAGAACAAAGTGATGGTTATTTGGAGCAACTTTGCAACAGAGCTTGCTGACTGCTTTACTGTCTTTTTTTTTTCCCCCATTTCAGAAATATAGTATCTGCAGCAGATTATTTTTGGCCAGACATTAAGGGTTTATTTTCCTGTCCTCCACCCCCCCAAATGGTCGTCCTGGCTTTCTGACAAGCTCATGGGAATGAATGGCATGCATTCTGACAATTGAGGAACCTGGTTTACAGTACATCTAGGTTGTCTTCCCTTTGTCACTGCAGACCAAAATGAATATATTATTGGTCGAGTTTAATTCCCTTTTTTGGGGGGAGGGGGGGGGAATTGAATGCCCTTTTATTTAGACATATCAGAATGAATGACACATGTTTTGATAATCAAACTCTGTTTTAAGGAGCCCTCACAGGTTGTATGTGTCTCATCTAGTCATATCACATTGAATGTCAAGTATAATCCTCGGGAGACTTCATTTGGGGGACCCAGTGGTTCCATACCCCTCATCTAGACAGACCAGCATGAGTGCCACCTATGACAATCTCGAAAGCTAATTTTTGGGGGACCATCAAGCTGCAGACCAGGTTGTCAGATACTGTAGATTACGGTTTCACAGGTTAGTGGAAATGTTTAATGGGTCGCTGTCATCCACAATGTTTTGTGACAGTCACTAATCACCGAGACAAAAGGCTAATTCTCCTCTAACAGACCATTGTCTGGCTGACCTTTTGTATATTTTTATCCCCACTACAAACAAGCCAGACTCTGTATTATGCTCATGCTATCAGCTTGTCAAAGGCTGCAGAGTGGTCGAAGCATTGTTCTTCTGTCATGGTCACAGCATTGTCCTTGCCTGACCATATAGTTCTGTTTACTTTTTAACCATACGAATTAAGAGATCAGATGTCTGTTTGTTTAGGGAGCTGAGCACTAAAGTGTTACAACCTTCACATTCCTGCTTAATTGTATTCATCCCCCCTCCTCTCCTCCTGGCCATCAAAGAGGCAGATCTTCTTGTGTGTGAGATTGAAACTGATCTCACTAGCTTCCTCCAGGCATTTTAGATCTTGGCTCTCAGCCAACTCGCCTTCCCAGAAGCTTGCAAAGACAGTTTTCAACTATCACAAGGCCCACCGACTCCTTCTCCTCCTCGTCCATTTGCATAATGGAGAATTTAAAGCAGCTAGATTATTAAAGTTTAATAACCTCACAATCAATCGCCCCCACCCTTGTTTTTCGAGATCAATAAAATGCATTTTCTCATGTGTACAGCAAAGCAATTGTCTAATTATAGGGAAATGTAAGCATTGATTTTGTACAGTTTGCTGTTTTTTTTCTTTTTTTCCCTTCCTTTGTGCTTTGCAACGTGCAGCCAGTTGAAACTGCTCTGCAGACGAGAAGATGGTACAGTTCTAATGCTCAACTGGGAATCTCTCCGGAGACCGATAGCTAGCTGGGGAAATATGTTTGGTATTTTGATGGCTTGTGTCTGCAGGCCAGAGCACCCAGGGCCTTACAAAAATAAGCACCTGACATTTTACACAACCGACAAGAGCAACAGGATGGTCAAAAAATAAAAGCTGGATCTAGCGTACCGTCCTTTTTGTTTTGATTAAAATATGAGTCCGTGTTGTGTTACATGACTTTTGTGTTAAATTCTGAAAATAGAACGTACTTTGACCAGTCTAGTTTCTCGGTTTCTGGTGTAGCCTTTCAGAAGGAAGTCTCCTTTCTTGTTTTAGCGTGAAAGGAATGCAGATGACTCATCCAGTTTTACTATTGGCTCACACATTAAATTCTCCTCTATTGTACCATTTCCAGAAAACCCTGAAAGAGAGCTTGCTAGTAATCCTGTCACTTATAATCGGTCTTCTCTCGCTGGTGACTGTCACCCTATTCTAGTTCCTTATTTTTGCAGCTCTGGTGGCCTTCTGCAATTTGCTTTTTTTGGAAGTGTAGTGCTTCTGCAAATTCTCTTTTTGCTTTTCGCAAAAGGTCGCTTCTCGCAATTCGGTTTCTAAAGGGAAGCGTGGTTGCGTCATTGTCCGCCAGATAGACTGTTGCACATTCATAGCTGTAGTGTAATACATGAGATTGTGGCCTGCCTATAATAAGGCAAAGAGCTCTCTTCAGAATAGTGTCCGTTAGCAGCTAATCAGTAGTCATTCAGTGTGTGAATCTGATTGGTCGGTGTTACTGTAACTCTGCTCTTTGGAGTAGGTTACGCCTCTGTGGTATTCTTGGTAGACTGTCATTCATTTCAAATGTCAGGTTGGCCGCCTTCTGTGTCCTAGTTCAGAGTCTGTATGAAACAGAGGGGCCTGTTGCCTATAGCAGAATCAGATATCTGGTTGCATTTGTGAAAGGAAAGCCGTGTCCATGAAATGGGCCTCTCTCTGTCTGCATGTTGCAGGATTCTCAGCAGCTTTATGAAGGCTGGAGCAAAACTGGGATTTTTCTGCCTATACTAACCTATGAGCTATCATGTTTCATTGTCTGGGAAAATGAAAGCGGATATCTTGACACCGGGCAGCAGCATCATTTTTCCTTCTGCCTACTTTGCTTTCATTTTCTTTAATTATCCTCTCACTGTTTTGTTTATCTCAAATGGCCGTTTAAAGGGAACCTGTCACGATTAAATCATGGGGTTTTTCGAACTACTCCACATCTTTACTATTAAGAGCCATTTCATAGGAACCTCCTAACTGTATTCTCTGCATACTATTTCCATGGCAGAGGCTCACTAAAGTAGTAGGGTGAGATTAAAGGGAACTTGAAGTGAGCGGGCTATGGAGGCTGACATCTTAATTTCCTTTTACACTATTCCAGTTGCCTGGCTGTCCTGCTGGTCTGCCTCTATAATGCTTTTAGCCATAGACCTTTGAGCAAGTATGCAGATCGGATGTGTCTGACTTCTGCATGCTTGTTTCAGGTGTGCGATTCGGACACTGCTACAGCTAAATAGATCAGCAGGACTGCCAGGCAAATGGAGATGTTTGAAAGGAAATAAATATGGCGGCCATCATATCTCTGTCACTCCAGGTATCTTTTAATGGGAAGCTAGCATCCACAGGAGCATGACAATTGGTTACAAAGTCAGTGGCAGATTTCAATTGACATTTGAGATGAATGACAATCCAGTCAGAATACCACAGAGGCCTAACATTACAGTAATGTAAAGAAATACATATGATTGTCACAGTATGATTACACCATTGAAAGATGCTATCTCCTATTTGAAGGTTGCTATCTGATACTGTGCTTTACCCTCAGTTCTTTGCCAAGTTATTATCTGGTTGCTGTGGAGAACATCTCCAGCTTATCTTCATTTAGACCCTCTGCTCTTCCACGTTATTTACCATCTTTCTTTGTTTTGTTTTTCTTCTCTAGACGTGCTTGGAGCTCGAACGCTACCTACAAAGTGAACCTTGCTACGTTTCGGCCTCCGAATTTAAATTTGACAGGGAAGAGGACCTTTGGACCAAATTTATTCTGGCATGTGAGAAAAAAGATGAGCCGAATGCTCAGCTCATCTGCATCAAAACTGAGGACATGTCCGATAGTCAGAACTTAGAGACAACTAGTTTGAACTCGGACCTTAGTAGCGAATTATCCGACGGCTCTGAAGAACTTTCACCGACCACCAAATTTACCTCAGATCCGATCTGCGATATGGTGATCAAATCGGAACCCTTCAGTTCGTCAGTCACCTCCACCCCTCCTTCATCCCCAGAGCAGGGCAAGGAGTCTCCCACTCATTTGTGGAATGCTATCACTGGAGAACTCCATTCCCCTGGAAAAATGCACTCTGGTTGCTTTGGAAAGACTCTTGAACAGGGTAGTCCTATCAGCGGAGAGACCTCACCGGATGGCAGGAAACGCGTCCATAAGTGTAATTTCAATGGCTGCAAGAAAGTTTACACGAAGAGCTCGCATCTGAAAGCACATCAGAGAACCCACACAGGTCAGTGCTCGTTCGGTGATTAGGAAAGAAAAGGGGTTTGGCAGGAGGGAATCCTGTGCTGTCATGTCATTGCACAACCACAGGGTGGAAACCCAAAGTCCATTAATGATGTCATGGTAAATCCTTGTCTGGGGAAAGTCCTTCCTCATTCTTTCCTGCTGTGAGGCTGAAGCTTTTGACTACAGAGAGTTTGTCCAGGAAAAAGGAATCACAAAATGCTTACCCAGCAGGGTCTTCCTAAATCTCCATTGTCTTCTCTTCCCATGGCTTGTGTTTACAGGAAAATGATAAGGAATGAGCACAGAGAAAACAGATAAAGCTGGTCATCTATCTACAACTGTCCTAGTGGTCTCAGATTGCTTTTATTGTTGCTTTGAGAGATCTCAGATTTGCTAGTCTTGCAACTCTTATTTTCAAATGTCTCTCCAGAGAATGTGCTGGCATTGGACATTTTCCAACGTGCTGCAGGATATAAGCTTGCTGCTTCAATTCGTTTTTTGGCATGCGTATGTGCTTGTCGTCAATTTTCTACTCTGGTTATCTTAAATGGCTCTTGGTAATTTCAGATCCAATCAGACTGGGAGAACGTGCACCAGTGCACTTAGCGTCTAAGGTATGGCTGGTCATGTCCCAGTAGCCTTTTAGCCCAAGCTCCTTTATCGTTACAGCTTGAGGCAAAAGGTATCCATACATCTAGCGACTTGGCGGGCATTCGACCATCTGATTCGATAATCATAGAATCGGTGCTGCCAAGTGCATGCCCGATCACTGATGCAACTAATTTCGGGCCTAGCATGCCCATCGGACATGCTGCAAGACGTTGGACCGTCAAATCGATAATTTCTAACAGTTGTGATCAGGTTTCTGATCGATTTTGTACAGAAGTGAATGGAAAATCGATCAGGAAGAAACCTCAGTTTCCCATTTGTTTTTCCTGATCGATTTTCCATTCACTTCTGTACAAAATCAATCGGAAACCTGATCACAACTGTTAGAAATTATCGATTCGACCCATCGATCTGATGGGAAATTGCATGATGTGCGCCAGGCATTTGGAGCCAACCCTGATAGGTTAGATGATGCATGGTGTGTACCAGGCATAAATTGTCCACTCTTGATAGAAGGTACCCAATAGAATGAGATGACAGCCACCTGGTCTGACTGTATTCATACAGGTGCTGCTTGACCACCTATCTGTGGGCATCACCTTGCAAACACTGTTGGGCATGCCCTCTAGAGGACATGTTCATTGGGCAGGTTAGAAGGCCTGGCCTCGTGAGTGTTTGTATGTGTTCACTCCATTTTTGTACCCTCCGCTGAGCTAAGCATATAACTGCACTCGTGACACTCTCTTAGCTCAGGGGGTGGACAGATGAAATTGGAATCTAAAGGTGGCCATACTTGGTGGCCGATCGACCATCGGATTCAATAATTATAGAATCGGATGGAAAACTGTGCTGCCAAATGCATGCCCCTTCAACGATGTGACCAAATTTGGGCCGAGCATATCAATTGGACATGCTGCAAGACCTTGGGCCGTCATATTTGATTGCGTGCGCAGCAGTAACTGAGATTTATCCAGACGAACGTGACAAAACCCCCATCTCTACTGTCCTCCCTAATGTCAAATCTGCCCCCCCAATGTTTTACTGTACCTGTCCATTTCCACCGCTGGCTTCAGGCTTTGTCCTCATCTATACAAGCGCCCCACGTGCTTGTCTGCATACACGTGGGCGCATGTGTGATGTCACATGCGCCCCACGCTAGTCCGGTAACCACATGGGGGGGCGTGTATGGACGGAGCCAGCAGCGGACATGGACAGGTAAAGTATCAGGCACTGGCTGGGGCACATTTGATATTAGGCGAGGCAGCGGATGCATTATCACAAGGCTGACTCCTGATCAGTTTTGGCATAAAATCGATCAGGAATCTGCCTGCAGTATATGGGCAGCTAACAGATCTCTCTGATCAGATTCAATTAGAGAGAGATTTGTCTTTTGGTCGAATGTGCCCATCATCGCTAAATGTATGTCCACCTGAAAGAGCCAGCAGCAAATGTTTAATAGACCCTCATATTGTCCACTTGACACCTGAGATTTGTCCAGCCCTGATGAATCATGTGGCTGCATATCTGTGGTTACTTGTTTATCTATACATTTGTTACATTTGTTAGTGTTTTCAAATATTTGATATACAGTACATAGAACTGGTGAAATATTTCATAACTCAGGTGCCATAAAACCAATCCCAACCTCATTTGTATTTTGGGTTCTACTGTCCTTTTTATAGACTTGTTTTCCCTTTTCTCCAATATCTACTTCATTTCTCTGGAGCATTACAAGCTATGTGTAATTTTAACCTCACTGGAGTTTGTTGGGAATATGTAGTTAGTATCCTTTAAAGCAGACCTGTAATGATGGGGATTAATAATCTGTTGGCAGAAAATTAGAAAGGCATATAGAGTTTCTTGGGAACGTTTAAAGGGAACCTTAACTGAACTGGGGTAAAGAGGTTCAAATACCTGGGGCTATTACCAGCCCCCTGCAGCAGTCCTGTGCCCTCGGAGCCGCTCTGGAATCCTCCGGTCCCCCGCTGTCACTTAGTTTCGTTTTTTTTTTTTTGATGACTCACCAGTCGGCTGGCCGCCATGCGTATTATTGGACGCATTTCCTACTGCAATTAGCGCTGTTGCGGACTGCAGCGCGTACAAAAATGCGCATTGCCGCATATCTACGTGTGTGGAATGCAGCAACGCGTATTTTTGTGCGCATTGTGGTCCGCAACCGCGCTAATTGCAGTAGGGAATGCGTCCAATAATACGCATGGCGGCCGGCCGACTGGTGAGTCGTCAAAAACGAAACTAAGTGACAGCGGGGGACCGGAGGATTCCAAAGCGGCTCTGAGGGCACAGGACTGCTGCAGGGGGCTGGTAATAGCCCCAGGTAAGTGAACCTCTTTACCCCAGTTCAGTTAAGGTTCCCTTTAACGCTTGTGGTTTGCAGTACAATAATGGCAGCCTTCGTAAGTGGACTTTGGTGCACCTTCTTCCTACCAAAAGTAACCTGTGGGGAGAAATTGAGATACTTATCTCAGGTCTTTGGTCCCTGCTGATGAGCCTTGGTGGATTGAATGCAATGCACTTGGGTCACATCCTGAAATAGTGTTAAATAGCGGTCTGTCCCCTCCCTTCTGATGACTCATGCCATGCTGTCCATGTGGAAAGCAGACTGCATGAGTCATCAGAAGAAAGGGGGAGGGGGGTGAGGAGTGACCACATAGGGGGTCAGCAGCAGACAGATGTGCAGATTTTTTTTTTTTTTTGTATGGCTGGATAAGGCAGAAGAATAGGTGTTCAGGGTAAGGAACAGCTCTGCTAAAACATTTTGGCTTTAGAACATAACAATTCATTTTATGTGAATGCATTAGTGTCCATTTAACAGAAGGAGGAATTAAGACTACAAGTGAAACTAGGGTAGATTCATTAGGGGCCCGTTTCCTGCATGCAGATTCGCATAGACAATACAAGTGGATGGGCCTATTTCCACTTGTCAGGATTTCTGAGCGTTTTTCTGTGCAGAACAAATCTGCACGGTAGACCCCGCAGAATTGGCATACCGCTATGCACATCGCATACAATGTATTTAATAAGAAATTTGCATGCGTTTTCACATGTGAATTTTACTGCGAATTCACTGTGTTTTCGCATAAAATCAATGTAAAAGCACACAGGCACTGACATGGTTAAATTTGCATATTTACTAACCTATGCGAAAACGCCTGCGAATTTGCGGTAAAATTTGAATATGCGTGCGAATTCGTTTTGCGTTTTCTGCGACTAATTCGCACTGCAAAAGTGGAAACGGGCCCTAATGGCGCCCAAACATCGATATCCAGTAGATTGGATCATAAGGATTGAATCTGCCAGAGATCAAGGCCGTCTGATTGTAAAGCCAATTTCCAGCTCAGATCGATCAAACTGGTCGAAAGAGCTCCGGTTTGCAGTGGTAGTGGAGGTCCATTTCCCATGGTCCGACGGGCTCCCCCCTCATGTGTAATGTGTTAACCCATGGTGAGTGTTGAAGCAGTGCCTTGGTCACCTATCCACTTGCACGCTCCTCCTGTGTCCTGTGCTTTCTCTCCATTGCTGCTGGGTGCATGTACCATGTGACTTACAAACCTACGTGGTCACGCTCATGCCACTGTATCACAGGCAGCCTGGTGGTGATAGACAGAAGACAGCAGGAGCACGCTCGTGGACCAGTAAACTAAGCCCTGCTTCCACGCCCGCAATAAGCTTAGGGAGGGGGGGAGGTGCAATCTATGGTGGAGACCTGGTAGACCTTGGCAGGCAGCTGCACAGATTTCCAATAGATTTCACGCTGAATCTATCTATTGGAAATCTGTGCACTACACTGTCAGCAATAGCTCTTCCAACCCCCCCCCCCCCCCCCCCCCCTCCGAAATTTGATCACAGAGGAATCTATCGGGTGGTTGAATCTGCTGGCCATTTGCCAGTATATGAGCACCTTTAGGATGCGTACATACATCCAATTATACCACTTGTAGTGTCAAGAGCTTATCTATAAAATCTGTTCATAGTATTCAAAATCTGTAGCCTCTCATACTACATGGAGGTGGTGAAATTGGCCAGTCGATGGTTGTATGCACCCTTAAACATCTGCTGTTTAGTTTATACTGGAGGATCTTTTTTTCAATATGTCAATCTCAGTATTTTTTTATATCCAATAAAATGACAGCTCTGCCAGTGTTTTTACCACTTGAAAGTGTTATTGCCTATTTATTGTTGGCAACACAGCAACAGCATTAGTAATTCTAGTCTGAGGACTTCAGAGACTCGTATGAGGATGATGATTTTACAGTAGTAACTCAGACTTGTTTCCCAATAAGGCAATCTATTTGGTGCTTGGGAAAAAAAACGCATTTTCCATCAGAAGAAATAGTTTCAGGCACTTTGAAGCGGCCCTTCAGTGGACAACGTTGTCTTGCATTTTTCCCTCGTGACTCAAGTTTATTGATGTCCTGGTGGGCGGTGCTTGCAAGCAGCGCCAAGCTCGGCCCAGAGAAGCTTGCCTCCAGCATTTTGCTGCTTGCAGAAAGACTCTTTTGATGCACCTCATGAGTCATTCAGTATTGGCACCACCGTACACTAGCTGCAGTGAATGTTGATATTGAAATAAAGCTACATACATTCAAATGCTTCAAAACTTGCTAGAATCAGCAGCAGAACGTTGTCCTACCATGCTCATAAATAAGAAACGCAAAAGAAATAAGAACACATTGCTACTAGCCATTTTGAAATTTGGAGTTGTACAAAATTATATTGGCATTTTTCAGTGTTATCACGATTACAGCCGTTCCAATATTTATGGCGGCTTCAAAAACGTATAACTGTGAGTTTGTGGACCATATTTACTGGAATTCTTCCATTTCTTGTAATTGGCTTTCTGGGTTTGCACCAATGCCTCAGGTGCAACTTTGTGCATTCCACAAAATGATTGCTTAATTGCATCTATGCAGAAATACCTCAACAATGCATACCATGTGAAGCAGTGTTTCTCAACATTATAACAGCATTTTCCACTTTTCAAGAGACAGTACCGCATATTGTGAACAACCTCTCCCCTTGCTACATATCTAGTACCCCTTAATACATAGTTGTTAAGAGTACTCAATATTCGTGTGCCCATTTGTTTAAAACATTTGTTTATGCTTTTGATTACCTAAAAATACTTATTTGTTCAGACACTTTTGTGCATCCTTTTGCATATTTCAAATCCAAAAACTCATACTTAGGAATATTCAGGTACCCTCTAAACTCAGCCCAGGTACCACTGGTTGAGAACCTAATATGGAAAGCAATGCTCTAGATCAGGGGTCTCAAACTCGCGGCCCACGGGCCATTTGCGGCTCTCGATACAATGTTTTGTGGCCCTCGCCAGCAAAAGCTTCCTTATAGTTCGCTTCAGTGCTCCCAAGTAATCCGCCGCTAAACGAGGGCTGCAGAGCCCCAAAATCGCCCAAGGGGCAATCCGTCGGCATTTCCTGGAAGGGGCAGAGCTGACGTCAATCGCCGCCTCTCCCCGCCCCTCTCTGTGAAGGAAGAGTAAGAGGGGCGGGCAGAGGCGGCAATTGTGAAATTCCCTATGCGGCCCAGCCTCATCCTGACTTTGCCTCCTGCAGCCCCCAGGTAAATTGAGTTTGAGACCCCTGCTCTAGATCAAGGGTCCCCAAACTATCCCTACTATATATAACTGATCTTGACCAAGTTCACAGAAGCTCAGTTACAGTCTACACTGCATCTAAAGTAAGCACCCTTCAATCCCTGTAGCAGGAAGCAACACTGCAAGCTTATTTTCTGTTTTGAAGCTAAAATGCTTAATAACTCTTTCCCTTGGGTGGTGGTCACATGATTGTGACTACAGGAAGTGCATGTTTGGAAAGGACTTTCCCATCTGTTGATGAATGCACTTGAGTCTGTATTGCTATGTGAATTATGCAGTATGAAGTGCAGGTCATTTATTTTAGATACAGCATATGTGCCGTCTAGTTGAGCTTTGATGTCACCGAAATGGGCAATATTCACTCCTGACATATAGATTCCTTTAATGAGGTCTAGTCAAAAGAAGGGTTACACAGTCATTGATGGGTCAATTCTACCAGCAGTCATTGCTCCACATGCATAATACAGACAATCAGTTTGGCAATCAGTGCACTGAGCCTCACATGTTAAGCTGGTTTGGATTATCTTGCCAGCGTGTGGCAGCATAAATCTAATTAGAGAGTTCAGACTGCACTTAAACACCTGGTTCAGTGGCTGAATGATTTCTATATACCTGCATGCCTTGATGGGTCCAAGCATGTTCATCACTATGAGGGTGGGGGGGGGTCAAGAAGAGTGCAGTGTACAGTGGCTTATTGTAGAAAGTTAACAGTACCAACTGGGTGGGAAAGTCTCTAGCATGCCAATGGGAGGAGGGATCAGTATGAACTAGGGATGCCTCTATGCCACTTCAGCAAAACCATTCAACTGGTCAACAATTGTCTTGAGTCTGCATAGATTAGCATGTTACCATCTAATTTAGCTGTAGTGAATGTGATGGGGACTTTTTTTGTTTTTGTTTTCTTTGTTTTTTACAGTCATTAACAAAGCACTCTTTATTGCATTGCCGTTTACTTTCCCCAGGACTGGGGTGATTTGCAAGTTTACTTTATGACAGCCCTACTGAGGATGACAAATATTGATTCCATTGTGGTTTGTTTATCGAGGCGCCCAATAGAAGCACTCTAGATTGCACAATGTAAACCAGGCCCTTGCCCATTTGCACAGAATCCAGACCATGCGTTGGCACCGCAAGCCTTGACACTGCACATAAAGGGAATCTAGATTAATCTAATCTAAAGCACATTTTGTTATTTCACTTCTGTTGCTTGCCTGGATTACAGTGGACAAAAAACCTAAATGTGTTTTTATTGTGATGCTGTCTTTGCAGGAGAGAAGCCTTACAGGTGTTCGTGGGAGGGCTGTACGTGGCGTTTTGCACGAAGCGATGAACTGACCAGACACTTCCGAAAGCATACCGGTGCCAAGCCATTTAAGTGCACACATTGCGACAGGTGAGCTTTTAATCTGCTTCTTTCTAACTGGTGCAGAGGTGTCTTTATTCTTTTATGTGTTTTCCATTTCTGTGCTATGTTACTGTGTTCAATTTAAAGTGTACCTGAGCTGAAAGAGAACCCGAGGTGGGGATCATACAAAGAAATCTATACACAGAGGCTGGGTCTGGCTATAGTGCCCAGCCTCTGTTGCTAGTTGAATCCCCGCTAAGTCCCCCATGCGCTCCGCTCTCCCCCATAAATTACAGCCGCGCTGGCGACACGCAGCGGGCTGTATTTACCTCACTAGTGTCACTCACGGTGCTCCCACGCCTCCTGCAGAGCGCCAGTCCCCGCCCACGTCCCTTCCCTCGTCGCTGATTGGAGGGAAGGGACGCGGGCGGGGACCGGCGCTCTGCAGGAGGCGGGTGGAAGCGGCGTGAGTGACATTAGTAAGGTAAACATTGCCCGAGAGTGCGGCCGTGATTTAGGGGGGAGAGCGGAGCGCAGGGGGCACTTAGGGGGGATTCAACTAGCAACAGAGGCTGGGCACTATAGCCAGACCCAGCCTCTGTGTATAGATTTCTTTGTACGATCCCCACCTCGGGTTCTCTTGAAGTTTGCGTACAAAATCACATACTTGCCTAAGATGGAAGCCTCTGGATCCTGTAGAGGCTTCCCACGGCATCCTCCGGCCCCCCCTTGCCACTCCAAAGATTACAGACAAGGGGTTGTTGGCAATTGGGGCTGGGCTCCTGTTCAAGCGCAAGCTCAGCCATACTGCACCTGAGCGAGTATGGCGGCGTCTGCACAGTAAGCCGGAGCTGCTCATGACACAACCGGCTCTGTGCTACTGTGCAGGCGTGGCTGTGCAGCTGCAGCATGGCCGCACTCATGCTGGAAGAGGATCAGCTGGAGCATCCTGGGCAGCGGTGGAGGACCAGAGGACAGCGCGGAAAGCCTCTGGGGAATCCAGAAGCAGGGCTGTGGAGTTGGTACAAAAATCATCCAACTCCTCAGTTTATGAAACCACCAATTCCAGGTACCCAAGATAGCTCAGATTCCAACCCTTGGAGTCTAAGGGCCCTTTTCCACTAGCGCGTTTGCGCTAGCTGAATCGCAAAACCGCTAGCGATTTTACAATCGCTACGGTTTGCTTTTTAACATAGGAATCGCGGTATGTCATTTCCACTACCGCAATTCGTTTTTTACTTGATCGCGATCGCGCCGCGGAGCGACTTCTGCCGCGATTTTGCTATGCAGTGCATAGCATAGCAAAATCGCGGCCGCAAACGTGGGGAAAACGGCGGAATTGCGATTCAGCAATCGCTAGCGTTCAGCGCGAACGCTAGCGACTGCTAGTGGAAAAGGGCCCTAAGGGTTGGAATCTGAGCTATCTTGTGTACTCGGAATTGGTGGTTTCATAAACTGAGGAGTTGGATAAGGCTTAGACTAATTCTTACCAGGGCTGTGGAGTCGGTACAACAATCATCCGACTCTTCAGTTTATGAAACCTCCGACTTTAGGTATCAAAAAAAATTGTCCGACTCCACAGCCCTGTCCAGAAGCTTTCCTCTCCTTAGGTACGTTTTTTTTTTTTTTCTTCTTTTGGCCTCAGGTTCTCTTTAACTTTGTGTATCTGTCTGTTAGCGCTGTACCCTTTTAGCTCCTCTTTCATTTAGGCCTTTCTTTTTGCTGATTTAAGTTTCCAAACAAAATGGCTTCTATCAGGTGTTCAACTGTGTTTTTTTTTATTTTTTTTATTATTATGTAAGGAATAAAAGGGAAACCGAGGTCCTTTTTTAAAATGAGCTTTTATGTAAATGAAGCATCTGAGCGTATAGAAAATGTGATTAAAAGGAAAATAATAAAACGGAGTTGTGTAACTGGTGTTTTTTCAATTTTTTTTCGATTAAAGTGTTTTTCAATTCCCTGTGGCACTGACATTTTTCTTCAATATCTCAGTCTTTGTGAAAAAGTACCCAGATTTTCATCTGGGACTTTCAATACCAGAGTCCAAAGATAGGGGCGCACTTTCAATACCTGCCGCCCAGAAAGAACATTATTTGTACAGACACTGATTGGGCACTCTGTTCTGTCCTATGGAGAGAAGTCCCCCGCTGTGTAAAAAAAAAAAAAGTGGAACATTTCGTACTGCTGCTAGTATATGGATACATACTGTAATGTAGAGTTGGTGGTAACACTCACAGGTGGATGGCTCCACTACACATCATGGGAAATATTCAGATAGTCTAGTCAGCACATGTGTGTATTTTTGTTTTTCTTGATCCACAACTGGTTTCAATCTGTACACTCATCTGCCCAATTAATTTAAAAGGCTGTAGAGACCAACACCGGTCATTGATTCCTGTATTCTAATACCTTTGCAGTAGACATAGGAAAAATAGCTGCCAGTACATCAGTCCCTTACTGGGACCCATTCTCTGCTGCTGTGTCAGTTCATTTAAATACTATGTAGGCACATTTGGGTTCATCCCTAGGGGAGCTGTTGTTGGATCTACAGCATCACCATAGGTGGATTAAAGTCTGACACTTTGATCCTCTCTGGCACCATTGAATTATGCTGGTGTGCATGTCATGGGGGCGGAGCTACAGTGCATGAGCTAGCCCCATCCGCCTGATGGTGGGATGCCTTCTTGCTCTTGTACGAGGTGGTAGAGACCCTCTGAATACCCACCACCACTAGCCCTCACTGGATCACACAGGTCCCCCAACCCTACCCAAAATAGTGGTCACTGTTTGGTGATCCAACATGACTGATCACGAAGCATGCTGTCATTAGTATACTTGAACTCTCACAATATTTCTTTCCACAATCTACTGTATATTCTGGCACCTGAGTAACCCCTCATTTGTGCCTTTTCCAGTGCATTGTTCCTACTCACAGTGCATTTAGAATCTGAATGGGATGACCAGCAACATCCATTGATCTCCTCCAATCATAGCCCTAGAAATCTCACCATTAGCAATACCTACATTTTTATGGCTGGTGCAGATAGCTGCGCTGCTGCTACATTCATCTAAAGAGCTAGGATTGAGAGCCCGGATCTACGTGTGCCAGGTAGAGTCTTCCATAGTAAAGCTGTAGCTTAGAAAACCGCAATGAAAACCATTTCTTGTAAGTGGCTGTTGGGTGTCAGCCTGTCCACATGGAAAGCAATAATGTTCAATTTCTGTGATTAGAGATGCAATTTTAAATGCATTTTGCATCATGAACTTCTCTTTTCAATGAGGTTGATTTACTGGTTCAGGACCACGGTAAGTAGAATATAATGCTTTCTAACTCTGATGCGGCGTAGATTCTGCACTGCGGATTACCGTGGTCCTGAGCCAATCTGCCTCTGGAAATGCTTCCTCCTGTTTGGTCAGGAGCTGTTTTCATTGGCTCCTGACCCGATCAATGTGAGACATCACAGTAATTGGTAAGGGAAAAAAAGCCTATGGTCCGTAAAGGTCGACTACCAGGTAGTAGACGTTTGTAACGCTCACCTAGAACATGGGGGTTACTAAAAATATCTACCAGTTAGTGGTCATGGGACCTGAAGCAAAACTTGCCATACATTCATATGCCCTGGCTCAGGCTGGAAACTTACCAACCCAGTAGCAGAAAGTGACCTTTCTTTCTTTTTTTTTTTTTGGGGGGGGTGTCCCTTATAGAAATTGCTCTGGTTTGTTGGCTCAAATACGGTCTCCAGTGTTCTATGAATTTGGCCATACACCTATAGATATGTGGCAGATCACATACATGCTAGCTACATGATATTTACCATTTTGATCCAGCAAAAATTGCCCCAAATATTAGTAGAAATGTGATTTAATATCGATCACACTGTCTCTAGCTTTGTGTTACTCAATGCCATACTAAGCTAAACGGCACCTGATACAGATCTGCAACACACACACACCTGAATTCCCACTAATCAATTCAATCCGATTAATGGAATCGATCTGATTACATGAATCTGCCATTAATGGGCACGACCAATCGATCTCCACAGCAATCGGAAACGATCTGCCGTGGGATTGTATCATTAATGGCCATCTAAACCGTGTATGCCCCTACCCCTATTCTCTGTATATCACAACTATTCCTGGTCACTGAAGTGAGTCCAAACTCTTAAAAAAAAATAGCAACAAATGTATCCGAAGGTGAGGCAGGTACTATAAATACACAACGCGAATCACTGGGACATGTTGAGGTTTCCAAAGCACGTGCTTATCTTAATTAAGAACGTTCCTCTTTCGTAGCTCGGAAAAAAGAGCTTTGTTTGTTTTGATATCATTAGAGACTGCAAGCCGAACAAAGGGCGTAGTGTTTTTCATCAAACAGAATTGATCTGGGAAACCTGAATGAGAATGGAAGCACAGCTTGAGAAGGCAATGAAGAAGACCTTTTATAATCTGCAAATATGGCTGCCCCCACTGTGACATGTACCTCACTGGTTCATGTGAAACGTGCACTTAGTGATAGATCCACTTCGCATTAGAAGCTTCAGCTGGAAGACCATGATCTTGCTTTGAAGGCTCTTATAATGGCCTAGTCATCCCAGTCTGCCTACAGCTGCTTTAGTTCAGTATGGAAAGTAAAAGCTGGAATCTGGCCACAGCTGAGATCATGAGCAGTTATCATCCAGTTCTTTAAAGATTTCCCCATTCTTATTTCTCGTACGTCATGTTTGAGAACTAGTTTCCTGGAAGGCAAAGTGCCACCTCATGTGATGTCTATCTCCTGACTTTTATACTGGTTTTGCCTTCCATCCTTTTTTTCGTTTTGATCTTTGTTTTTTTTTTTTTATGCCGGCTACTGGGATGAGGTGCAGCTATGCTGACCTGTCACTTCAGAGCTGTTCGGACTCCTGTAGGTATTCCAGGCGTGCGATCTAAACCCCTGATCTACTTACTCCAGTTAGGGTCAGTGGTTGAGAATGTATTGGGCCCTGTTTTACACTTACAGTGGGGCATTGCGACATAACTGATGCATTTTAACATGGAAAGTGGCACTGCCATTAAAACCTGTGTGATGTTCACTGTGTGTCCAGTGCAGTGCGATCTAATGGAGTGTGGTATCCCAGCATACAGTGCGTTACCGCACAACATGCGTGGTGACTTTCCGTTGAACCTCGTTCAGACTATACACGCTGCCGTGCGCATTTTGGCAGCGCGTATAGTGTGCGACGCGCAAGAACGGTAGAAGGGCATAGACAGCCCTTCTACCGTTCCCATCATATGCGCTGCGTGGCAGCGCGATTGCGCTATCGCGTGCTGCACGCATTTTTGGTAATAGCAGCGCAGATCCCATTCATTGTAATAAATGGGATCTGCAGCGCAGATGACGTGCGATCGGACGCGTTGCGTTCCGATCGCACATCCATCTGCGTTAAATAATGTGAACGAGGCCTAAGCATCACAGTATGCGACGCAATGCGCATTATGTGCGGTCTGACTTTTCCATTGACCAAAAATGTATCCTCTACAGCTGGGATATGTTAACAATCTGCCCTGCTGGATCTCTGAATGGGTGCTATTTTTGTACACTTAAGTTTTGCTGACTGCTTATGCTTTACTTGTCTCCCCCCCCCCCCCCCCCCCTTCCTCCTTTAAACAGAACAGGCTGTAGCCAAGCAATGAGTCTGTACAGCACTTATTTCAAAAACTGCCATACCAATTATTACTTAACAGTGAGATATAGAGAATATTTTGTAGATTTACAAGCAAGCTATTTTTTGTGAATAAAAGATGGCAATCTCTGCATCCCACTCACTACAGGTATCCATGGCAAAACTGCTGCTTTGCACCTTGCAAGTTCATCCGCAGAGCTATAGGAATGCATATCTTCCACTAATGGGGAGGGAAAAAATTGCTGAAACAGCTGTCCGCAAGTTAGACTATATGGCTCTATACATTTTAATAGCCATGCTATAAACCTGCAGCTCCCGATGTATGCTTACGATTTTGGGTACATAAAGGAATGATTTGCATAGCCGTTTGTTTTGCTGAAATGATGCATCATGGGAGTATCCTCTGAGCTTGCCAATACATTCTGTAAAATGCTGTACTTCATTTGTTTAGTAACTGGGAGGAGGATGGGGAATGGGCTGTTTTTGTTGCCTGGAGTTCAGCAGGAAACTTAAAGTGACAGAAATATGCAAGCTGCCATTGTTATCCCTTTTTAGAAGGGAAGTATAAAACCTGTACAAATTACTTGGATATTTTAGGCTTGACTAGTTTGCATTGTACACCTGAAACAAGCATGCAGCCAGAGACATCAGAACAACTGCATATAGTTTGTAGATCAATGTTATCCAAAACTATTAAAATATAATCTGCACAACAATTAGCATCCTTTAAGCTAACCCTATGTCTGCTTCCATGAAAGCAGGAAGTAGACACATTGCAGATGTATTGCAAGATTTGCATCAGCTGTAACAAAGAAATGTTTTTTCTTTAAAGGTTATTATGCTGTTGAGAATTTTTTTTTATTTTTTTTTAAGAGCAGAGAAGTTCTGAGTTCAGGTCCACTTTAAAGGACAACTGAAGAAAGAGGTAAATGGAGGCTGCCATGTTTATCTCCTTTTAAGCAATACCAGTTGCCTGGCAGCCCTGCTCATCCTCTGCCTCTAATACTATTAGCCATAGCCCCTGAACAAGCATGCAGCAGATCAGGTGTTTCAGACTTTAAAGTCAGATCTGACAAGACTAGCTGCATGCTTGTTTCTGGTGTTATTCAGATACTTCAGAGAAATAGACCAGCAGGGCTGCCAGGCAACTAGTATTGATTAAAAGGAAATAAATATGGCAGCCTCTGTATAACTCTTACTTCAGGTCCCCTTTAACAGTTCCTGTAAAAGTAAATTTTCCTTTCTGCCACCACTTTGCTGTAAGAACAAGTTCACCTGTCTGACTCACAAAGTAGGCAATTCTCGTTTGACTTGTATTTTTGCTTTCTGCGTAGCTTGCAAAACTGCAGCTGTATAATCATGAAGGCATTTTCTAAGCATGTCGTCTTTCTCTCCTCACAGGTGTTTCTCCAGATCAGATCACCTGGCTCTGCACATGAAGCGACACATATGAATGAATGCAGAAGTCACGAAGTTTTAGAGCGACTTCAAGGTTCAATTGCCTTGTGCGAGAGGGATGCGAGTTCCAGCCAAAGCATGCCAGTTTGCACCCTAACCAGTTGCCTTCAAGACCTCACCTTCTCCAAGAGGCTTTGCAGGGCTTACCAATCGTGTGAGAGGCGGCATAGCCACCATACAGTGCTACTTCTGGAGCTGACCCCGGGCCTGTGCACTATTGGTGCTTAATCTTCTGAGTGGCTTCCCTAAGCCCGTCGCCGTGAGCATGTGCACTGAGAATGTTAATGACTGGGTGACTGAATGGTGTCGAGGAGCCAATGTCTGAATGTGGAACATCTTGTTTTTATTTTTTCGTTTCTGTTATGGTTGAGTTCAGTTGCGAGGGATTAGGACAAAAAAAAATCAAAAATAATTAAAAAATGGTTTGAATGTTTGTATGCTATGGCATACTTTTGTTATATGGGACAACCATCCATCATCCTGCCTCTGTGGCGGAGGGGGCGCGAAGCTTTCTCCGAGCGGGCGGATGATCCCTTTCCTGTGTGAGAGGTGCTTTTGTTGTCTGGTGCAGCTATTTAAACGTGCAATGTGTCAAGTAGCTCGTTTTTGCTACAACGATCGTTTGTAATCCATTGTATAAGCTGTGTATCTACCAATTATAACACAACTATAACTTCATTATAATAGAAAAACAAAAAAAAAAGGTATTGCATGGATCAGGGAGAAATGTGTACGCTTCTCCATTCTTTAATCAGGACTGCAGTTATGATTCCAGTTGAGAGCAGCTAAAATACAATTGGTCTGTTGTTACATTACTTATGTATAGAAATGGAAAAAAAAAAAAAAAAAAAAACACAAAAAAAAAGTGGGAAAAACCACTATAGCTTATACTGATTTTTCTCATGCAGCTAATTTTTCTATTATTTATGCCTTGAGGACTAATTTCCGGTTTTCTAGCTGTTAACGCACTGTTGACCTTAAAAATGGTGCCTTATGCAAGTGGCCTTCTCCTGTAATAGGTGGGGGTCTGATACAGGGGTTTAAGTGATGTTAAGCTTACTTAAGGCTCTGTTGTCACCCTAGAGTGTAACTATTTTTTTTATTTTTTTCCCCCTTTTTTTTTTTTTTTTCATGCCTGGACTGATTTAATACTATGTTGTATGTACATTTCTAAAGTATTTGCTTACAGTCAGATACCTTTGGCCTGTAGTACTGGAGGAAAAGATTTGAGGAGATTGTCTAATCAGATTCCTGCTGTTGTCTCTTCTGAGTACTAGATTAAATCTCGTTACCATTAAGCCTCATACACTAGGTAGAATTTTTCCATCAGATCGACTTGTGATCTGATAAGAAATTGCATCGTGTAGCCGTCCAGATTGTTCCTAATTGATTTTGCATTAACTACCCAAAATCGATTTTGGAATCAGACCAGTTAGAAATTATCTGGTTGATCTGATGGAAATTGTACCATGTGCACCCAGCTTAAGGTCCCTATGCATGCTAGATTTAAGTTAGCTGAGGTGGCCAATAAAGACCGCCTCTGCAGACAATCGCGTGTGCATACAGCAGGTCCTGACTGTTGCCCGGCCAATTCGGTCGACCGCTTTGTTCACCCCCGTCATATGACATCAGATCTGCACCGCTCTGTCAACCTTTCATCTACCACCCCCCTATCCACAACACACACACACCCCCCACCCATATAATCTGGCATGTGTACAGCAGGCCCCCGACTGTTGCCCAACCAATTCGGCCAACAGCTTTGTTCACCCCCCCCCCTCCCGTCATACATCACATCTGCACCGCTCTGTCGACCTTTTATCTGGAACCCCCCATCCTCAACACCCACCCTCCCCATCATATGATATCACATCTGCCCTGCTCTGTTGACCGTTTATTTCCCCCCCCCCCCCCCCCCCCCACCAATATAATCTGGCATGTGTACAGCAGGCCCTGACTGTTGCCCTGTCAATTCGGCCGACCGCTTTCCATATAACATCACATCGGCACCGCTCAGTCGACCTTTCCTCAAGCACACCCACCCCCCACATTGCAGCAGAACGCTTTGTTAGCCTGCAGGCATGATGACATCCATCAAGCATGTGTATCGGCCTATAGGTTATCTCTCCAATCTTTATTCCTCGTAGGTCCCATAAACAATGGCCTGTATGTTCTGTCCAACTTCTTTTAAAATGAAGTGGCCTGTTGCCAGCACCCATTACTGGTCCTTCCGCTACGGTATTAAATCAGTCCTTGTTCTATAAAATAGCACTTGCACACATCAAGGCAGTAGAACACAGCCCTGAAAATCACTTCATGGTTTTGGCCCATGGATGTGTGTCTTATTTTTATTTTTCTTATTATTTTTCTTACCTGCTTCATTGTCAATCACTCATAGTATAGCATCTGCTTCTTTTTCCAAACCACATGGATCTGTTCAGAGCTATTGCTTACACTTTCTTAACAAGGAAGTTGCACAAATGTATCTGTATGCCTACATGCACTTAATATGTAAAATGCTCATATACTTGTCAAGGTACAGAATGTTTGTTTTTAAATGGATTACCCTCTTCCCTTTTTTTTTTTTTTTTTTTTTTTTTTTTTCTCTCCTTCAAAATGTCTGAACTTTATTTAAAATCTGGCATCCACCAAAGCATATGTATCACAGGCAACTTTTTTTTTTTTTTTTCCTATCTCTGCTTCACAGTACAGTGAAACGTGCACTCCACGGCTGACTCACCAGGCATATAGCTTTTTAGGAGGAAATTCGCCTTTTTTTTTTTTTTTTTTTTTTTTTTTTGGGTGCAAGAGTTTGTAGTCTTAGGTCACTGAGTGTTAAAAACTGTATTAAGAGTTTGAAATATATTTTTGTAATACATTATTTAATGTTTAAAAAAATCTGTAACTGTAGAATAAAAGGTAAAGTTGATATCCTGAGCATTTAGATTTTAGTTTTTTTGTTTTTTTTTAATATATATTTTTATTTTTGCCACTGAATGCAACCCTGCATGGATTTGCAGTAAAACTCCATGCAAACTGCCACCGAATATGTTAAACACAGCTGTCATTAGGAATTGCATCGAGGCAGTACTGAATTTACGGTACTGCTAGTAATCTAGAAGTACCCTTTTGTAGTTTAGGGGATTGCACACATGTTTAATATGTCGGGCCTTAATCAACCTTTCCTATGAGATTGCGGTTTGCAGTGTTTTGAGAGAGCATTTTCACTAGTGTTGGTATCCGGGTATTTCATTTGGAAACCCGGAGCATGCCACAGTTCAGCACCAAAAGCTAGTCCTCTTCGCATGACAATGACGTTTCTTCCTTCCGGCTTGGAAGGAGGCATCGGATTCAGATGAAGTGCAAAGTGGAATGCAACCACGTGGCCCTCCCCAGTAGCTTTTGGTGATGAACTGTTACAAAATGATTATTTTTTACTCGAGAAGAGAAAAAGTGCTGGGTCCCGGGTTCATTTATAGCCTGAAAAGTATTTGCAAAAGAATTGGATATGGGAACATCACTACATCCACAGAGCTCTTATTATACTGGATGCCTTGTTCATCATCGTTCATTCGGCCATAGTTTTAAATTGCGTTGATCAGACACCTCAAATCAGTGTTGAAGTACTACTAGCAACATCCAGTATGGTTTGAAGGTTGATGGAGATCTTAGTAAGAGCAGGACACTTATGGCAGGTGCCCTGATCCACATAGTTCAGCCATTCATAGTTTTACTTTTGTAGTTTCAACATACAGCACTTTCAGCATCGGTTGCCATAAACGATCTGTAGAAAAACATTTAGATACCCAAAAGACCAGGCACATGGCACCCAGTGCTAATCTGTTTCATCCCTGTGCTTGGCCATTGGTAGTGGTCACCACTGCTTTCCGTGGACATGAATGTTGGCCACCGTTAATGGACAACATATACAACTGGTGGGTGAGAGATGAGATGGAACCAAACTGACTTTCAGTAATCTGTGACGTTCACACAGAGATTTCAGAAAGTATTTCATTCACAAAACTTGTAGGTCCTAGAGAAGGTAAGGAAAATCTGTAATGGAGACCCAGAACAATAAAATGATCAAAAAATTCCTATCCCCTTTCCAAAGTGTTGCAAACTGAAATAAAGGGGACAAAATATGTGGAATTGAGCTTAGAACTTATGCAATTAGGTCCACTTTAATATGACTGTTGCCATAAAATCTACAGTATGGCTGATGCTGTGTATGTGGTGGCTTTTGTAGATGCACACCAGCGGATCACTGCCACTTACTCGGTTAATATAGTCCTCCAGTAAAGCAGGTTTCACACCTAATGACTGGATCGTGTGCAACTTCTCCACAATGCAACTGACAGTTCATGTACAAGAATGGGCTTGTTCACATCCAATGCAAATTTTTAACAAACTGGGAAGGGGGAGGGGGGGTTGGACTTCAGCCTGCTGCAGCACTTTGGACACCACACACCTTTACTGGTATGGTGTCTGTGGAGAATAAAAAAAAATGCAAGAGTTATGTGCATGTTTTCTGTGCAGAAAAGTATGACCCTGTTCTCACAATTTTTTTCCCCCCTACTCTTTACAAAAAAAAAAAAAAAAAAAATAGCACTTGAAGCACCTTGGTGTTTCTTCCCATCTTTGCAGACCTAAACGGCTTAGCGGCAAACCTACAAGTCCCATCCACTGTTTTGTTTGCTACTAGTCAAAGCTGAACTGTGCCTTTTAGCATCCCTGAACCTTATTTTGCTCATCCGAAATGCCTCCTCTGATGACTTAGGCATGCAACAGCTTCACTACTCATCTAATTTTTATGAAAAAAGCAACACATGCTCTTAGGAAAAGTTCGGTTAAGGCTTCTCTCCAGGGCCCATAGGCAATTCACCTTTTCTCCTAGGAGACAATTTTTCATCCTTGATGCAGAATAACTTTTCAGCACTTCTCAATTTAAAAAAAAGTATGAAAAAGTAGGTGAAAAGTACTAGCAAAATTATTTTGAGTATATATATTTTTTTTTTTTTTTTTTTTTTTGCTTGCTGGTGGTTTAAAAGGTATTTTATTGACAAATTTTGAAAATCTTACCTAGGAGAAAACTCAGGAGAAAAAGTTTAATTGCAAGTGGTCCGAGTTGTGTGCATTTTCCCTTAAGACAATATTGTGTACTTTACTTTTTAAAAAAGCAAAAAAAAAAACTTTAGCTGCTAAAGCTGTTTTTAAAACTTACTGGCCCATAATTTATTTTTTTATTTTTATTTTTTTTAGCTTACTATGTAAGTAAATTGTCATTCTCATTTTGGTTTTGGCATAAAACCAGTTTAGCTGGCTCCTCCGCTTTTTGATATTTTTTTCCTTTCATTTGTTCACATTGACAAGGCTAGTAAATAGTCTTTGCATAAGCCGGAGAATTGTGGTATTTCGGAACGCCTCATTCTTGAAGTGCTAAAAGTTCAGCCATATTATTCGGAAGAAGATAAACAAAAGTGCGTAACTTGCACTGGCTTGTCTCGCTCGTAAAATGCCATCAGCATTCTTTGGGGCTGGGTGGGGTTGGAGGAACCTCCTGTATATCGATGCCTATAATTTTCTTAATGAGTAAACACTCTGTGCAGGTGATAACTGAGCCTCGGTCAAGCTGATGGGGAGGGAGGGGGAAAAAAACACTTGCTTGAAATTTGTGGTGGGAGGGCGGGGAGGGGTAAAGTTTTTTTTTTTTTTTTTTTTTATTAGTAGTTTTTTTTTTTCCTTTTTTTTAATTTTAATTTTTTTTATTTTTCGTTCTGATACACCCTGTTATCTGAAGAATCTTTGTAAGATTTTTGTAAAAAGAAATTTTGTTTTACAAGATTTTATTTGAAAATTGTTTTTGCAAGATTGTTATATTTCTGTATGAATGTATTTTTTATTGGAATAACATAAAAAAGAATTACTATCAGATTTCTGGTCTCTTGGTACTTATTTATTAACTACTTAATCAGAATAGATTTTATTCGCCAAGTACAGGGTATCTTACAAGGAATTGTTATTGGCATGTACAGCACAATAGATATACATGGGCAGGGAAACGCAAACATGCGTACACATAACACAGGGAGATGGGATATGTACATAATACAATTTACGTAGCACAGTATGGATGGCTAATTACATATTGCATTTCACAGTGGGGATTGCTGAATTGCTGGGCGGGGGGGCGGAGTTGAGGGCCGGGACGGCTTGGGGGAAGTAGGCCCAATTGGGGTAAGTTGCGGTTGCCGGGGTGGAGACAGCCACAAACCGCGCAAGAAAATGTGGGCGCACCATGCACTGTCATAGGCCGTAATGTGAATTACAGCAACAATGGTGCTCAGTAATTTGGGCGCAGACAAAAGATGGAGCCCAAATTACTATAAAAACAGCATAATCCGTCCACCAGCTGACAGCAAATTGTCTGTCAGCTTGGAGGGTGAATCGTAGTTAAAGCCACCTGTAGGGCGAGTCGGATTTTCGGCTTTGCCCTGCGCCATTTTTGCATGTGTGCTGCCGGGGGGTGGGGGGGGAAACTTTTGCAATCCTGGCTGCCCTGGATTGCAGTCTGGAGGAGTACAGGAGGTCTAGAGATGGGAGGGTGGTTTCGATGGTCTTCCCAGCTGCTTTGATGACTCTCTGAAGCTTGTCCCTGTCGGAGCTGCCCGCATACTATAACGTTTACAAAAATTTAGTTCTACTCAGATATTGGTGAAGTGCTGTGTAGGCCTCTTTTCTACGGGTGGCTAACCTGCTTGTTTACAATCCAGAGGCTTTCCTGTGCACAATCAAACGCAACAAAATGATGTATCAGCAGTGATGTAGGACAGTGGGTGACAGCAGAGCGATTGATAGGTCCTCCTCCACTGGAACAGTTTGCAAAGTTACACTCGGAGTGCTAACCCTACGTAAAGATTCTCTAATGGCAGTTGCCAGTAATTTAATGCGCAGATACTAAAAACGGGCATCTTAAACGGGCAAAGAGACCAGATGGTACAGAATTTCAGAAAGTTACGAAGATGTTGTATGTCAGGGGATGTTCATGTACAAGTTCTTGAAAGAGGACCTTCAGAGTCAAAAAGAAAATCCGGCAACCTGCAAGTAAGAAGTTATATTTACCCGAGGAGTCTTGTCCCGCGATGCCGTCCCGAAGCCCCTGCATCACCCGGATTCCACCACCTCGTCCCGCCTCCTCTCCCCGGGGAAAACCGCCAAGCTATATACTGTAGTAAATAGCTTGGTGTCTTTCGCTGCGGAGAGAGAGTATCAGCGGAGCCAGGCGCCGGAATTTGGGTGATGCAGGGACTTCGGGACAGCATCGCAGGACAAGACTTCACAAAGCGAGAGATCTGGAGGCTGCCCCATTTATTTCTTTTTCAGAAATACCAGTTGCCAGGCAGTCCTGCTGATCCTCTGCCTCGAATACTTTTAGCCAAAGAAGCCAAGCATGCAGCAGATCAGATGTTTCTCTCAAATCAGACAAGATTTGCTGCATGCTCGTTTCTGGTGTTATTCGGACACTTCTGCAGCCAAATAGATCAGCAGAGCTGCCAAGCAACTGGTATTGTTTAAAAGTAAATAAATATGGCTGCCTTCATATACAGTACTTATCGCTTCTCTTTAAATGCAGTGACAGCAAAACAGTTCCAGTGATCCCATACACAAGCAATGGATGGAAGTTTCTGTATATGCACCAATATACTGGCAGCAAAAGATTCCAGTTATCCCCTTACACAGGCAAAGAAAGGGTAATGTGAAGGAGACCCCCTGATACAGAATGACTTACTGCAAAGATGGACTAAGCTAGTCAAAAAGGACGTGCAGGACACTTCTTGCGGTCCTAAAGGTGCATACACACGTCTGATTTTTCCAACCGACCGGTCATGTGGACGTCAAGTCAGACGTGTACAAACTATGTAAGCAGACAGGCGCCAGAAGAATAAAATATGCTAAAAATGTTAAAATGAGAGGAGGCAGTGGTGGGCTTACCACCTCTAAGCAGACACATACGAATGTTGTGTAAATTCAAAGAACAAAAGATTTATTTGTATACAGGTAGTCCCCGACTTACGAACGACCCGCTGATACAAACTGCATGGATTCTGTGTTTCCCTGGGAACAAGCCAAAACATTTTGTTTTTCAAATTGGACTTGTAGTTTTTGAGAAAATCGATTTTAAAAAAAAAATTCATAGAAAAAATGGCTTTTAAACTTGTATAAGCAGGTGCAGAGGGGGACACTGGAGGCACAGGGGGCACAGAGGAGGTACAGGGGACAGAGCTGGCACAATGTTCTGACTTAAGAACAGATTCAGGTTAAGAACGAACCTACAGTCCCTATCTCGTTCGTTAACTGGGGACTACCTGTACTCCAAAAAGTGCAAGTGCAATGCGTTTTACGGGCATCTCCCACTTCATCAGGCAATACAGAAGGAGCATAAAACGCAAACAGGTCTGGTACAAAGCTCAGCGCCTCTCAGCATTTACACTCATTTTGATGATTTTATATCCCTTGCCGGCTCCCACACCTTTTAGGCACTGTATAGACTAGCTTTTCAATACAAGTTACACGGGCCCCGATGCACTTAATGGCAGTAAGTATTATCGGTACTGATGCTTGTGGAGAAAGAACGCCTGTTAACCCATTAGCGCCAGTGCGTTACCGGGGTAACGGGCACATTGCTATAGTAACGGGTGGTGCCGTGCAATACCATAGCAACATTAGATTAATGGATGGTGCTCCCCCATCTTTAATACTCATACAATATAATTGCCATGCTCTCTCTACGCAATCTGTATACAAAGTCAGGATTTGGGAATAAATCATCAGCTTTAGTGTATACTTTTTATTTATTTTTTTTATTCGTTTTATTGAGCAAGTATAAATCACATACAACAGTGACCAATGGTCATGTAGCACACTATCAGTAATGTCAAATCAGGCCATATATAGTGCACCATGTAAAAGTCTCAAACAGTGCAGGTTGTACAAAAGGTACAATTCATAAGAGAATAAAATTAACATCACAGGATAATGTATAGTAGAAATATGTAAACCATCGATCACTGACTTAACCACTTGAGGACTGCAGTGCCAAACCCCCCTAGTGACCAGGCCATTTTTAGCAAAATTGGCCACTGCAGCTTTAAGGTTAAGCTGCAGGGTCGCACAACACAGCACACAAGTGATTTCCCCCCCCCCCCCCCTTTCTCCCCACCAACAGAGCTCTCTGTTGGTGGGGTCTGATCGCTCCCCCATGTTTATTTTTTTTAAATAATTATTGTTTGTTTTTCTGTTAAAAAAAACCCTGTTTCTTTAAATTTCTTCCCTCCCCACAGCCAGCCAATTATGGCGATCGGCTGTCATAGGCTTCTGCCTATGAGAGCCGATCACTCTCTTGTCCCCAGTGCAGCGCTGCATCTTGTAAATAGACGGCGTTCACGCCGTCTAACAGTGCCGCTCGGAGACTGAAGGTGGGGCGGAGCTCCGCCCCCCAAGCAGGAGATGCTCACGCAGCCTGCGCGCAATCTGCAAAACAGAGCCCCAGGACTTTACGCCAATTGGCGTTAGGCGGTCCTGGGGCTGCCGCCGCGGCCACGCCCATTGGCGTGACGCGGTCGGCAGAAGGTTAATAGCAGAAAACATTAATAACAGTGACAAAAGAATACAATCAAATGATACCGTCCCGAGAATGAGAAACAGCTCAGGCCTATACATGAAAATAAAAAAAAAAAGAAAATAAGAAAGATAACCCCCCCACACCCCCCACTCCCCCCCCATGAGTGTCCCTCAGAGCGTTGAGTGGAAATAGCAGGTTGCGCGATCGCAAACGTAGTGCAATTGTGCTTGCCTTCATACTTCAATTGTAGGCTCTCTATTTTACGCCGGAAGTTTTGAATCAGGATTATACCATTTATTTGCAAGTGTAAAAGAATATTAGCAAGCTTTCGGCATGTATAGTCTTCGTCGGGCTTCAATCATGTTTGCTTACAAGCTGTTGGAACAGACAGCTATATACATGCAACATCAAAAAGGGATACATAGATTTTTTTTTGTATTAGCATAAATACATGTCATCAAAATGCCTTAGGTCTGGTTCACATGGGCGTCTGCTCCGTGTTTACCGCCGGCGTTTGGGACTCGCCGTTAAACGCTCCCATTCAAGTGAATAGGTGCGTTTGTACCAGCGCTTGCGCGAACGCGGTGTTCAGATGCCGATTTTTCCTTGCGTCCCCGTGGGGACAAAAACGCTGAGTACAACTGAAAGCCTGAACGCAACGCTGCCGAAACCCGGGCAGATGCCTGTGTGAACTAGCCCTTAAGTGAAACAAAACATCTAAAGGTTGTTAGCTGAGATAAGACTCCTTGTTTACACAATACTCACAGAATTGGGATTCAGACTGTCACAGAGGCATCGTAAATTCCAAGTTCACAAGTTTAGCTACAAGCAGAGAAGATGCAATATAGGCTGAGCAAGAGTTATGGCATTAAATATCATCAGCCTCATACCAATATAAAAAGTTTTTGTCCTTATTCAAGCCTTTGTCCACAGCTTTGAACCAATTTATAAATTTCGTTTTTGCTATTAATCTATCTTTTGATGATTTGAAGCCACCCTTCAGGGCAGTGACACGAAGATCATTCATGCTGTGTCCGTTGGATCGAAAATGTGTAGCAAGTGAGAGTACAGATTTGGTATCGTTAAAAATGTGCCGGCGTCCGGACTTACATTTGCACAGAGTTTGTCCAGTCTCTCCTTGCTTTTACTGATGGCTAACACGGTAAAATACACTATTGCTACTGTTTTACGCTGGAAGTACTCTTTAAAGGTGTTCTGTGAAGGGTTTAACCTTCTTGGCGGTTATCCTGAGCTAGGCTCTGGGCGGAAAACCGCAGCTAAGAGCGGCAATCCCGACCTCTGCTCGGGGTAGCCACCGGAGGCTGTATCCAGAGAAATGCGCGCAGCGGGAGCGTTTCTACATACCTCCCGACGTCAGCTGGCATTCTTCTTCCTCTCCTCCGGGGCTCTGCTTCCTGCTGGTGAGATCGACGGCTGTCGTCATGATGACACCCGGCAATTTCACTTGAGTTGCAGCGCCACCCGGAGGATGGAAGCTTAACTGCAGCGCTGGAGCCAGGGAGGGGAGTGATTGCTGGGCTGCTACAGATCTCCCTGGCAGCATGACTTTTTCCAGGTTTTAGGGTCTGAAAGGGTGCAAAAAATTTCCACCGCTTTTAGGCCCTAACATCCAGAAAGAATCAGAATGCCAAGCGGGTTAAAAAACTGACATTTACCTGGGGCTTCTATCAGCCCCCTGCAGCTGTCATGTCCTGCACCATCCTCCTACAATTCTCCGCTCCCCGCCGCCGGTCCCGGTCTAATTATTCGTCTAACTAGACGAATACTGTGCGCTCCTGCTCCCATCTCTTATTCTTCTGATACAACTGCGGCCGCGCGTGTGCTCGCTCCCGATCGCGTCTCCGGGAGCTTACTGCGCAGGCACAGTACGTGAAAACCTCGTACTGCGCCTGTGCAGTAAGCTCCCAGAGACGCAAGCACGCGCGCGGCCGCAGTTGTATCAGAAGAATAAGTAGATCGGGACCGCCGGCGGGGAACATAGGAGGATCATAGAAGGATGGCATGGGACATGACAGCTGCAGGGGGCCGATAGAAACCCAAGGTAAGTGCAGTTTTTTGGGGGGGGGGGGGTTTAAAACCCTCCACAGAACCCCTTTAATGGATTACATTTTTCTGTGTCAGCTTTCTTAGATCTGGTATCAAAATGTTATGTACTTTGACTACCTTATGTCTATTGTTTTTATCAGAGATTTGTTCACCTTTTCCTTAACTTCCCAGACAAAACTCTCTTCTGTTTCATCTCCTGTATCTGTGCCCTACGGGGCTCCCTACATCTGTAACTTAAAAGTCAGCTTGTGCCTCCAGCATGCTAAATTTGGTCCATGCGTTCTGCTACTGCAGTGTGTTAGCTTGCTATAAATATATAAATAGTGGGGAGCCGAGAGCGTGCGAATCTGAAACCTGCGGCCGGAGCCAAGAATTTCCTAAAGAAAAATAAAGGTTTTATGTCATTATTAAGTATCATTAGTGTCATCATAAGCTGTGCTTAGGAGAAAACACTTTATTCATTTCCTGTGTTTACATATGATGCGTTACTGCGCTGAGCACATAGGACCAGCCACATCTGCCAGCGATGAACTACGTAATGTCATTTTACATTTGGATTGAAAACGAATGTATGTGTGGCATACAGCTGTAATTGGCTACATTGGATTCTCTGTCTGGTCACTTCAATAACACGTTCTACACACATTAGGTAACAGCTTGGTCATGCGAAGCAAATTATTATTATTGATTGATATGGTGCCATTATATCCTGTGGTGCTGTAAGAAACAAACATTAATACATAATATAGAGACTAGTACATAATACAGTACAGTTGGAAGACAGTATAAATGTTACAGTGACAATTGGGAAGCAGGAAATTTGGGCACTTGTGACTGATGGACGATTTTGGCGCCGCCATAGGCGGATAATGCAAATATCGGCTTTTGAGCACCCAAAAGCAGATGTTTGGTCGCCCGATAATTAGCCGGCGTCGGGCCGATCTAACTGAATTTTTTTTCTTTTTGAAAATTAGAACGTTATGAGTTTTAAGCATACACTTACAGCTAGTCCACACTAGATCCAGAAACGTATCCGTGGCTGCGTTTTTCAGCCCTGATGAAAAACGGAGTCCCGGATACTAATGTTAAAAATAGCAGCCGTCCTCACCCACGAAAAAAACTGATCCGTCTGCGTTTGCAGGGACCCGTTCTCAAAACCTGAACGGAAGGTCCGGATCTGCTGCATTTTCACGCAACGGATCAGGACCCTGATACACGCAGGGGTAGTGAAAAGCAATGAGAAAACGCAACTCCATCTCCACAGGCAAAATAGCACCAAAAACGGATGAAAAAATGGATAGCCTGAACTTTATTATTGGCCCAAAAAATCCTCCCACTACATTCCTAATGATAGAGACGTTTTCTGTCCGTGTTTTGGGGTAAAAAACTGAACGGAAACTGATGCAAAACTGATGCACTTTTTATGAAAACGAATCAGTTTGCAGTCTGGTGGTACTTCCCCTGATCCCGGACTGCAGTGTCCGTCCTGCAACCGTGCCTAGTGTGGACCTAGCCTTAAAGTGATCCAGAGATGAGCGTTATTAAAGGGAACCTAAACTGAGAGGGATATGGCTGTTTCCTTTTAAACAATACCAGTTGCCTGGCAGTCCTGTTGATCTCTTTGGCTGCGGTAGTGGCTGAATCACAGACCTGAAACAAGCATGCAGCTAATCCAGTCTGACTTCAGTCAGAGCATCTGATCTGCATGCTTGTTGAGGGGCTGTGGCTAAAAGTATTAGAGACACAGGATCAGCAGGAGAGTCCGGCAACTGGTATTATTTTAACCACTTGCTGACCGCGCACTCATACCGCGCGTCGGCAAAGTGGCAGCTGCAGGACCAGCGACGCAGTATTGCGTCGCCAGCTGCAGGCTGATTAATCAGGAAGCAGCCGCTCGGGCGAGCGGCTGCTTCCTGTCAATTCACGGCGGGGGGCTCCGTGAATAGCCTGCGGGCCGCCGATGGCGGCTCGCAGGCTAAATGTAAACACAGGCGGAAATAATCCGCTTTGTTTACATTTGTACGGCGCTGCTGCGCAGCAGAGCCGTAAGGCAGATCGGCGATCCCCGGCCAATCAGCGGCCAGGGATCGCCGCCATGTGACAGGGGACGTCCCGTCACTGGCTGCACAGGACGGATAGCGTCCTGTGCAGCCCTGATCTCCGGGGGGGGGGGGGAGCAGGTAGGAGAGGGAGGGGGGAATTTCGCCGCGGAGGGGGGCTTTGAGCTGCCCCCCCCGCCAGCCACATGCAGGCATGGAAGATCGGACCCCCCCAGCACATCATCCCCCTAGTGGGGAAAAAAGGGGGGTGATCTGATCTCTCTGCCTGCTACATGATCTGTGCTGGGGGCTGCAGAGCCCACCCAGCACAGATCACTCAGCACAGCGCTGGTCCTTAAGGGGGGGTAAAGGGTGGGTCCTCAAGTGGTTAAAAGATTTAAAATCCCTTTAAAGATTTTTCCTTGCCCGGGGCTTCCTCCAGCCCAATAAGCATGGATGCATCCCTCGCCATCCTCCCGCGTGCCTCCGCGATCAGCTCCCAGTATTCGGCTCAGTTGCGCCTAGTCTGACTCAGTGACGCCAGTTGGAATCCTCTGCTCTTGCGCAGAAGGTCTGTGCATTCGCAGAAAGCCCCTTGCTGACATCACTGAGCCGAATACCGTAACTGATTGCTCCTTAACAGAGACACTTGGGAGGACGTCGAGGGACGCATCCTTGCTTATGGGGCTGGAGGAAGCCCCGGGTAAGTAAAAAATCTTTAATAACGCTCATCTCTGGTACACTTTAAAGAGGAACTGTACTAAAAATAACTAAAAGAATTACATTGCTGATTTTTTTTTTACAATATTACTTTATAAATTATACTCAACGTTAGTTTTTGGGCGAACACCTAGATGTTCGGGTTCGCGAACGTTCGCCGAACATCGCCGCGATGTTCGGGTGTTCGACCCGAACTCCGAACATAATGGAAGTCAATGGGGACCCGAACTTTTGTGCTTTGTAAAGCTTCCTTACATGCTACATACCCCAAATTTGCAGGGTATGTGCACCTTGGGAGTGGGTACAGGAGGAAAAAATTTTTTTGCAAAAAGAGCTTATAGTTTTTGAGAAAATCGATTTTAAAGTTTCAAAGGAAAAAATGTCTTTTAAATGCGGGAAATGTCTGTTTTCTTTGCACAGGTAACATGCTTTTTGTCGGCATGCAGTCATAAATGTAATACATATAAGAGGTTCCAGGAAAAGGGACCGGTAACGCTAACCCAGCAGCAGCACACGTGATGGAACAGGAGGAGGGTGGCGCAGGAGGAGAAGGCCACGCTTTGAGACACAACAACCCAGGCCTTGCATGAGGACAAGAAGCGTGCGGATAGCAATTTGTGTTTTGTCGCCATGCAGTCATAAATTTAATACAGATGAGAGGTTCAATAAACAGGGACCGGAAACGCTAACCCATCACACATGTTCATTGTTCATGTTACTTGGTTGGGGTCCGGGAGTGTTGCGTAGTCGTTTCCAATCCAGGATTGATTCATTTTAATTTGAGTCAGACGGTCTGCATTTTCTGTGGAGAGGCGGATACGCCGCCGATCTGTGACGATGCCTCCGGCAGCACTAAAACAGCGTTCCGACATAACGCTGGCTGCCGGGCAAGCCAGCACCTCTATTGCGTACATTGCCAGTTTGTGCCAGGTGTCTAGCTTCGATACCCAATAGTTGAAGGGTGCAGATGGATTGTTTAACACAGCTATGCCATCTGACATGTAGTCCTTGACCATCTTCTCCAGGCGATCGGTGTTGGAGGTGGATCTGCACGCTTGCTGTTCTGTGTGCTGCTGCATGGGTGTCAGAAAATTTTCCCACTCCAAGGACACTGCCGATACCATTCCCTTTTGGGCACTAGCTGCGACTTGTGTTGTTTGCTGCCCTCCTGGTCGTCCTGGGTTTGCGGAAGTCAGTCTGTCGGCGTACAACTGGCTAGAGGAGGGGGAGGATGTCAATCTCCTCTTTAAAGTCTCCACAAGGGCCTGCTGGTATTCTTCCATTTTGACCTGTCGGACTCTTTCTTCAAGCAGTTTTGGAACATTGTGTTTGTACCGTGGATCCAGAAGGGTATAAACCCAGTAATTGGTGTTGTCCAGAATGCGCACAATGCGTGGGTCGCGTTCAATGCAGTCCTAGGCCGAAGAGGTCATAGCCTAGGGTCACAAAAACCTGTTTATTTGGGCTATTTCAATGGTAGTGATGGTGACGTACATAAATCTCAGCCATGGCCGTTAGCAACGTCTGAATTTCACGAACTGTCTCATGCAGGTAGAAGACATATTGTTAGACTTGGATTCCAAAGATGGGGTCCCTACATCTCTGCAAACCAGAGTTACAGGGGTCCAAAATTGGTAAAATCCCCCATAGGCTTTCATTGGGCCTCCTATTTACAGTTTCAAAATCTCACATCTTTTCAAAGGGCAATTGATCAGCAGTGGCAAATTTTCTAGCATTGTAGGGACCCTTAGGGAGAACATGACTGGTGAGTTTCGGGCCCCTAGGCCGAAGAGGTCATAGCCTAGGGTCACAAAAACCTGTTTATTTGGGTTATTTCAATGGTAGTGATGGTGACGTACATAAATCTCAGCCATGGCCGTTAGCAACGTCTGAATTTCACGAAATGTCTCATGCAGGTAGAAGACATATTGTTAGACTTGGATTCCAAAGATGGGGTCCCTACATCTCTGCAAACCAGAGTTACAGGGGTCCAAAATTGGTAAAATCCCCCATAGACTTTCATTGCCTCCCTATTTCACTTTCCAAAATCTCACATCTTTTCAAAGGGCAATGGCTCAGCAGTACCAAATTTTCTAGCGTTGTAGGGACCCTTAGGGTGAACATGACTGGTGAGTTTCGGGCCCCTAGGCCAAAGAGGTCATAGCCTAGGGTCACAAAAACCTGTTTATTTGGGCTATTTCAATGGTAGTGATGGTGACATACATAAATCTCAGCTATGGCCGTTAGCAACGTCTGAATTTCACGAAATGTCTCATGCAGGTAGAAGACATATTGTTAGACTTGGATTCCAAAGATGGGGTCCCTACATCTCTGCAAACCAGAGTTACAGGGGTCCAAAATTGGTAAAATCCCCCATAAACTTTCATTGCCTCCCTATTTCACTTTCCAAAATCTCACATCTTTTCAAAGGGCAATGGCTCAGCAGTACCAAATTTTCTAGCATTGTAGGGACCCTTAGGGGGAACATGACTGGTGAGTTTCGGGCCCCTAGGCCAAAGAGGTCATAGCCTAGGGTCACAAAAACCTGTTTATTTGGGCTATTTCAATGGTAGTGATGGTGACGTACATAAATCTCAGCCATGGCCGTTAGCAACGTCTGAATTTCACGAAATGTCTCATGCAGGTATAAGACATATTGTTAGACTTGGATTCCAAAGATGGGGTCCCTACATCTCTGCAAACCAGAGTTACAGGGGTCCAAAATTGGTAAAATCCCCCATAGGCTTTCATTGGGCCTACTATTTACCGTTCCAAAATCTCACACCATTTCAAAGGGCAATGGCTCGGCAGTGGCAAAACTCACCAGTCATGATCCCCCTAAGGGTCCCTACAATGCTAGAAAATTTGGTACTGCTGAGCCATTGCCCTTTGAAAAGATGTGAGATTTTGGAAAGTGAAATAGGGAGGCAATGAAAGTCTATGGGGGATTTTACCAATTTTGGACCCCTGTAACTCTGGTTTGCAGAGATGTAGGGACCCCATCTTTGGAATCCAAGTCTAACAATATGTCTTCTACCTGCATGAGACATTTCGTGAAATTCAGACGTTGCTAACGGCCATAGCTGAGATTTATGTACGTCACCATCACTACCATTGAAATAGCCCAAATAAACAGGTTTTTGTGACCCTGGGCTATGACCTCTTTGGCCTAGGGGCCCGAAACTCACCAGTCATGTTCCCCCTAAGGGTCCCTACAATGCTAGAAAATTTGGTACTGCTGAGCCATTGCCCTTTGAAAAGATGTGAGGTTTTGGAAAGTGAAATAGGGAGGCAATGAAAGTCTATGGGGGATTTTACCAATTTTGGACCCCTGTAACTCTGGTTTGCAGAGATGTAGGGACCCCATCTTTGGAATCCAAGTCTAACAATATGTCTTCTACCTGCATGAGACATTTCGTGAAATTCAGACGTTGCTAACGGCCATGGCTGAGATTTATGTACGTCACCATCACTACCACTGAAATAGCCCAAATAAACAGGTTTTTGTGACCCTAGGCTATGACCTCTTTGGCCTAGGGGCCCGAAACTCACCAGTCATGTTCCCCCTAAGGGTCCCTACAATGCTAGAAAATTTGGTACTGCTGAGCCATTGCCCTTTGAAAAGATGTGAGATTTTGGAAAGTGAAATAGGGAGGCAATGAAAGTCTATGGGGGATTTTACCAATTTTGGACCCCTGTAACTCTGGTTTGCAGAGATGTAGGGACCCCATCTTTGGAATCCAAGTCTAACAATATGTCTTCTACCTGCATGAGACATTTCGTGAAATTCGGACGTTGCTAACGGCCATGGCTGAGATTTATGTACGTCACCATCACTACCATTGAAATAGCCCAAATAAACAGGTTTTTGTGACCCTAGGCTATGACCTCTTCGGCCTAGGACTGCATTGAACGCGACCCACGCATTGTGCGCATTCTGGACAACACCAATTACTGGGTTTATACCCTTCTGGATCCACGGTACAAACACAATGTTCCAAAACTGCTTGAAGAAAGAGTCCGACAGGTCAAAATGGAAGAATACCAGCAGGCCCTTGTGGAGACTTTAAAGAGGAGATTTACATCCTCCCCCTCCTCTAGCCAGTTGTACGCCGACAGACTGACTTCCGCAAACCCAGGACGACCAGGAGGGCAGCAAACAACACAAGCCGCAGCTAGTGCCCAAAAGGGAATGGTATCGGCAGTGTCCTTGGAGTGGGAACATTTTCTGACACCCATGCAGCAGCACACAGAACAGCAAGCGTGCAGATCCACCTCCAACACCGATCGCCTGGAGAAGATGGTCAAGGACTACATGTCAGATGGCATAGCTGTGTTGAACAATCCATCTGCACCCTTCAACTATTGGGTATCGAAGCTAGACACCTGGCACAAACTGGCAATGTACGCAATAGAGGTGCTGGCTTGCCCGGCAGCCAGCGTTATGTCGGAACGCTGTTTCAGTGCTGCCGGAGGCATCATCACAGATCGGCGTATCCGCCTCTCCACAGAAAATGCAGACCGTCTGACTCAAATTAAAATGAATCAATCCTGGATTGGAAACGACTACGCAACACTCCCGGACCCCAACCAAGTAACATGAACAATGAACATCTGTGATGGGTTAGCGTTTCCGGTCCCTGTTTATTGAACCTCTCATCTGTATTACATTTATGACTGCATGGCGACAAAACACAAATTGCTATCCGCACGCTTCTTGTCCTCATGCAAGGCCTGGGTTGTTGTGTCTCAAAGCGTGGCCTTCTCCTCCTGCGCCACCCTCCTCCTGTTCCATCACGTGTGCTGCTGCTGGGTTAGCGTTACCGGTCCCTTTTCCTGGAACTGTAAATTTGGGGTATGTAGCATATAAGGAGGCTTTACAAAGCACGAAAGTTCGGGTCCCCATTGACTTCCATTATGTTCGGAGTTCGGCTCGAACACCCGAACATCGCGGCCATGTTCGGCCCGAATCCGAACATCTAGATGTTCGCCCAACACTACACGTGACCCGTTCGGCCAATCACAGCGCTAGCCGAACGTTCGGGTAACGTTCGGCCATGCGCTCTAAGTTCGGCCATATGGCCGAACAGTTTGGCCGAACACCATCAGGTGTTCGGCCGAACTCGAACATCACCCGAACAGGGTGATGTTCTGCAGAACCCGAACAGTGGCGAACACTGTTCGCCCAACACTACTCAACGTTTGCCCATTGTAAGATCCTCGCTCACACCAACTTACTTTCTGAAACTTATTACAGGAGGTGACATCTTTACTGCCAGTCGGTGCATTGGTGCAGAATGTTTGTTTACTCTTTGTACTGAAGCCAAGAGAAATAATACCTGCTCTCCCAGAATGCACTAGGAGGCTAATTCCACATAGCTAAAAAGCCTAGGCTGTGACATCACTGGAAGGGCAGGGCTAAATACCGATATACAGCAATATATGGATATAAGAAATGTTTATAATTTTGAAAGCTGGATAATCAACATAAAAATGGGTATCCTGAATTAATTATATAAATGTATGGCCACCTTAAAGCGATCCCGAGCCAAAGCTCGGAATCAAAGTCAGATACTCACCTTAAGAGAGGAAAGCCTCTCAAGGCATCCCTCACTACTCAGATGTCCCCGGTCGCTGAGCGTGGCTCCCCTCCAGATCGTGGCCACGCTCCTTCCTGATGCGTGGCCACGCAGTAGAGAGCATTGCCGCGTATGCACAGTAGCATGGAGCCTGTGGCTACTGCGCGGCCACGATACAGGGAGAAGAGCTGGGCGGGCCTGATGTGATTAGCAACAATGCCTTGTCGTCACTAATCTTCCGGGGACCGCGCTCGGTGACGGGGGACATTAGAATACAGAGGGAAGCCTCAATAGGATCCTGAAGCTTCCTTCTCTTTAGGTAGGTATCTAATATTAGGTAGGTATCTAATTTCGTACCCGAGCTTCGGCTCTGGTATAGTTTAAGGCTGGGATTGTAACCTGGGAAACTCTTCCAATAAGGTGATAAGCTGTATAAATGAACAAAGTAAATACATGAATGACCTGTAGGAAGAAGAAGCTGCTTGATTTAGCTCTGTTGTCGTCACTAACCACTTCTGTCATTGTCCTCAGTGGAATGCTGGAGGCGGAAGCTGGATTGTAAGGGGGTCAGGCAGACAATAGAAGACAGAAACTGAGTCAACGATTGTTTACTAGCAGAGTGAAGTAGCCCGAGCCTGCGGGAAGCACGGACATAGGATGTTCAGGCAAATTCCACAAACCAGGAAGTGTGGGCATGGCCGATCTTAAAAATCTATTAAGTCTTCTAAATGTGGTTGTCATTTCCCTTCATAAACAAAGCTGCGACGTGATCTTTAACCTTTAATGTTCTCAGCAAGTAATGCATTTTCCATCTTGTACTATCAAAGCCATTCGGAAAGGAGCCCAATGCTCTGTTTAAACAGTTGTCATGTGTGGGAGCTAAGCAGTTACAGCGATATACTGTAAAAAGGCAACTCGAAACTAGGACTATCTGTCTGGGGAAGGGCCTTGCAAGGGAGAGACTACAAACCATGGGAACCCCCAGCAAAACTTTGATAGAGCCCACAATATTCAACCAAAACCCCTACCCCTACCACCCCCATTCCTCCATGCGGGACCTCACAGCCAGAGTTTGGCCTCTTTTCCATGAACTGTTTCTAGGCAGTGAAATGCCTCTCAAACTCTCACAACTGCTCACTGCTGCCTGGTAACTGCTTGTCGCTGCCTGGTAACTGCTCACTGCTGCCTGGCAACTGCTTGCTGAGCACACAGCTCAACAGTTCGTGGAAAAGAGGCCTTACAGATTCCCCAGCAACAGGGGCGTAGCAATAGGGGGTGAAGAGGTAGCCACCGCTTTGGGGCCCTTGGGCTAGAGGGGCTCCGAGGGGCCCACACCTCAAACACAGTATTAGCTCTTTATTGGTCCTGTGCTGGTAATATTCACTTCTATAGTTGTTTTGAATGGTAGTGGTCATTAATACACAGTTTCCCATCCTCCTCTTGCACCTCTGACACTGTGGTTGTCCTTGATTGGTTTTGGTGCGCCGTATCAATAGTTATGTATAGAATGCTTGGGGGGCCCCAATGCTAAACTTGCACCCGGGCCCACAGCTTCTTAGCTACACCACTGCCCAGCAAGCTCATGGTAAACCAGAACTTTCAGGACTGTGTAAAAGGGCTAGAAAGGACCAAAAAGCCTCCTTACTAAAATGCTATGCAAAACAGAAGTTTGACATCTTTAAACAGAAGGTATTTGTGATTATTCAGGTTGAAATGAGCTTCTGAGGTGTCCCCCAGTGCATCACTGCTGAATAATTTTATGTCCTTGACAGCTAAACACACCTCCAGAACTGCTTGAATGCAGTGATGTGTCAGCTTGTTAATTGTACAGAGTCACAATCATCCAACATGACTGTTTCAGTCTGGTTGGTCCTCATCAGTGCATGGCATAGATTAATGTGGCTGTATGGGGTATGACTTGAAACACCCAGAGGAAAAAATTACCCAGCAAGGGAGTGTGTAAGGGGCTAAAAAGAACCAAAGTAAGCCTCTTTCTAAAATGCTATGCAAAAGCAGAAATTTGCCTTGTTAAAACTGAAAGTATTTGCGATTATTCAGGTTGGAGTGTGCTTCTGAAGTGTCCCACAATGCACCACTGCTAAATATGCAAATCATCCTCTCATGTCCCTGAATCATACAACAACAGTGATTCCCCATAACAAAAACATCAACAAAATATTTGGAAAACGCTTTTTTTCCTGAAGGTTTATGATGTGTTGCAGAGGAAAAAACGTTATGTGTTCACAAATACCAGACATGGCTTTTCAAATTTGAACCCCACCAGGGTTGTTGCTGTCTTGATTGGGTGCGACAAGAGTTTTCAAAGTGTAGTGGCAACACGGCAGAAGGTTGTGGCTCCAGAGGTTTTTTAGTTGAACTCTGGGGGGGGGAGGTCTAGTTATTAGATCCTGTTTATCTGAGTTTGTGGAAGGGGAAACTCAGTTACAACAAACCTGCTCTGAAGAAGCAGCCTCTGTACCAGTTGGAGGGACTTAACAAAGTTGGTGCTCCCTACAGCTCTGGGCCCACCTGCAGCTGCAAGGAATGTGCTCTCACTTCAGTTATGCCTCTGAAGCCTTTTCCTTGTGGCTGAGTAGACAAGAGTCTTGGTGATCGTTTTTCCAACCACTTTACCGTAAGGAAAACAAAAATCTTAGAGAACAATTGAAAAGCTGGTAATAGTTCACTCGATTCGTTGTTCGGTAGCTGCGTTCATTCAGTCTTGTAAATGTGCCTACACACCTCTTGATTTAAGTCGCCTGTCGGGATCAGGACCCAATCCCCTAGTGCGATATCGCTGGCCAGCCTGTACAGATGCGTGTCAGCTATGTAGCCGACGACGTGTTCTGTTTCTATGTGGGGGAGGGGCAAAGGAATGACCAATCGGTGCGTGCATGATGTCACGTGGTGGGCGGGGGTGCGGCACAGACAATGTGATTGGCCATTGCGTGGCCCTATTTTCACATGCTCCATCCAAAAGCGAAATAAAAAATGCTTGTTTGGAATTATGCTTTAAAGCGGACGTGAACTCAGAAACTGTCCACATTTTTATTATAGTGAATGTAAATGTAATGTATAGTAAATGAAGAGAATTCTGTTCCTGGTGGGAACCATGTCTTTTGCCCACAGTTTGAGGCTAAATACTGATGTAATTTCTTCCCTTAACTTTTTTTCTTTTCTCCTCCAATCACTGAGTCACTTCAGCCTTGCTTGTGAACACAAGTGAGAAGAGGATCATGTTTCAGCTAGGCAACTAGGCAGGGAAATAAAGAGAAGAGGAGGAATATATTATAGATAAAAAGGCTATTAAAGGCCCAGTGCTCCTAAGGTATGTGATAACTCCAAACCAAAACATCAGAAAAAGTTTTGAAAGTTTTGAATGCAGGATTAGCATCTTTATCACTTAATACACTCAGACCAGTTGCTGTTGACATTTGATTTTTACGGTGACAATACCGCTTTAAAGAGAAACATTTCTTTGTTACGGCTGATACAAATCTTACAATAAATCTCCACTGTGTCTACTTCCTGCTTTCATGGAAGCAGACATTGCTAACATCCTGTGCTTTCCAATGAGCTTATCTGCCATGGTAGTCAGGTGACACAGGGGAGAGATCAAATTACAACTTGTGATTAGACACAGATGAGGGGGAATTAGACAGGCTAAACTCTCTAAATACATACTGGGGTACATTTCTATATATTTTCCTTCTGTCCTGTGCAAGAGTTCAGGTCCACTTTTAATTGAAAAATCGTGCAGATCTATCTTTTTTACAAGTAATCAGCAAATACTAAGAGCGATTATACACCTGTAAACAATTGTCACTTCAGTGGGAAAAATCTGTTTAATCTCTCCGTGCCTGAGCCTTGTAATAATCTTTGCCTTTTCACCTCATTACCACCTATTATCCTCAACTCCGCGGCACCGTTTGCCCTGATCATGAGATTGGGGCCATACATAGGAAGCGGCAGTCCTCCGCACGCCGCATAATCGGAGGTCTGGAGTTTACACAGGTGTGCAGGAAACTGAGCGGCAGAATGAGACAGCCTCAGCTCTGTGGACTTCCTGAACGTATTTCCCTATAAAAACAAAGCTAAGATCAGCTGGTAATCAATGAGCAGTCATCAAACACTTCCACTACCAAGAATGGCAGAAAGTTTTCCTCTATAGACGGAGAAATTCAGTGTGTATCTGTGCCTGCGTCACATAAAGCTGTGTGATCAGGAAGACGGAGTGAAGACTTCAGCTCCCCATAGCAGCCAAACATTCAGGCTACTTTCACAGTGGGACGTTGTGTTTTGATGCGACGTTAAAGTCGCAACGCAAACTAACAACGCAACGTCCCAAAAATGTCACATTGCAACTATATGCCCTGTTATCGTCGCATACAGTAGGCATACAGGCAATGAAAAGTATGCTTCCAGGTCATTACTGAGCATGTGCAAGCAGTCCACCGCAGTTAATAACGTGTATAGCGCACAGCATGCAGCACTTTCTAATAACGCTACACGTTACACACAAACGCAACGTCTGCACTGTGAATGTTGCACAGACTTAGTATTGCTGTGCATTAGTCCACGTTAAAAGTGTTTCTAACGTGCAACTTTAACGTCGCAGTGTGAAAGAGGCCTAAAGGACACCTGAAGTGAGGGGGATATGCTGTCATATTTATTTCCTTTTAAACTACTGCCTTATTCACACTGGAGCATTTTACTAGTGATTTCAGCTGGTCTGTAAATCGCTAGACCTTGAAAAAGCGCTGTGGCAATGCAAATCAATGGTAGTGTTCACACTGTAGCGATCACCAGTGATTAGTGATTTGCTGAAATCTCAAACTTGGTACATGCAGCCTTTTTGGAGTGATTTTGGAGTGAAAAATGCAATCACTCCAAAATCACTTCCCTGCGCAGTGAAAAATCACAGGAAAATCTCTTTGCAAAACTCTTGTGATATTTTTCTAGCTTTTTGCGATTCCCACAGTGAATGGGGCCTACCAGTTGCCTGGAAGTCTGGCTGATCTGTTTGGCTGCAACAGTAGTTGAAAAAGCATGCAGTTAATCCAGTCAAACTTGAAGTACACCTGATGAGAGGGCTGTGGAGGCTGTCATTGTTGTTACCTTTTAAACAGTACTAGTTTCCTGGCAGTCTTGCTGATCCTCTGCTTCTAATACTTTTAGCCACAGACCCTGAACAAGCATGCAGATCAGATGTTTCAGACTGAAGTCTGACTAGATTAGCTGTATGCATGTTTCAGGTGTGTGATTCAGACACTACTGCAGCCTAACAGATCAGCAGGGCTGCCAGGCAACTGACATTGTTTAAAAGAAAATAAATATGCCAGCCTCCATATACTCATGATCTGCATGCTTGTTCACGGTCTATGGCTAAAAATATTAAGCTGGGTACACACTATGCAATTTTCACTTCCGATCCTACTTCCAATTTAGAAAACAGTTAGGTTGGACAAATGTCCTTTCAATTCATTTTCAATTCATTTCTTCTATATCCATTTGATGTTAGATCTGAATATTCATCTGATCAGCTGCTCAAATCAGATCTGATGTCAAAATTGCATGATGTGTACCAGGGGCGTAACTAGAAATCACTGGGCCCCCCTGCAAAACTTTGATTGGGGCCCCCTCCCACCAAGGGGGCTGGGTGCATTACACAAGAACCTGATGCACACTAAATAGGGACTGTCTACAAATCTTTGTCTGCAAAACTTTGTACGATTCCTTAACAGTAGCTGAGCACATGCAGTCATTAGAACAATTGTGCAGAGCAGAAATGTTTTTCTCTCCTTGCCTTTAGTTGTCAGTCTCTCAGGGCAGGCCCCTTGTGGCTTCTGGGCCCCGCAGTGCATCCCTTGCAGGGTTTATTGTTACGCCCCTGATGTGTACCCACCTTCAGTTGATCAGCAGGATAGCCAGGCAATTTGCATTGTTTAAAAGGAAATAAATATGTAAATATGTATAAGTATATAGCCTTCATACTTCTCTCTCTTCAGGTTTCCTTTAGCCATTTTTAAAGTGTTAGGCCTCGTTCACATCTAGCTAGCGCAGATGGCCGTGCGAGCGGAACGCAACGCATACTATCGCACGCCATCTGCGCCGCTACCCGCTGCGCTGCTGATCCCATTCATTATAATTAATGGGTCAGCTCTGCACTCGCGGGCAGATTGCATGCAGCAGTACGCAAGCGTATCATAGCAGCACACATGATGTGAGCGGCAGTAGGGCTGTATATGCCCTTCTGCAGCTCTTGCATGTCGCACATCATACGCGCTTCCAAATGCGTACAGAAGCGCATATGATGTGAACGAGGCATTAGTGCACCAACGGTGAGATACTGACTAAAGGGGGCCACACACCTTACAATTTTTTAAATATATGTTCAATTTAAGAACTGACACACAAACACAAGGTAGAGAACGCGAACGCTTGCTAACGGTTACCTCACCAAACCTACAGCAAGCGTCCGTACAAAACAGGACAGAGAGGAGGAGCGGCTAGCAGCAACCGCAGCTCTGGCCTACACTCCCAGACAGAGTTCAGAAGGAACCACCGCTGCTACCGCTAGAGCGAGTGCGATCCAGACAGACAAACAGATGGGGCTACCAGTAGCAACCGCTGCTCTGGTTAGCACTCCTGAGGCAGAATACAGAAGGAGGCACTGTCACTACCACTAGGGCGAGTGCGATCCAGACAGATGAACAGAAGGGGCTACCAGTAGCAACCGCTGCTCTGGTTAGCACTCCTGAGGCAGAATACAGAAGGAGGCACTGCCACTACCACTAGGGCGAGTGCGATCCAGACAGATGAACAGAAGGGGCTACCAGTAGCAACCGCTGCTCTGGTTAGCACCCCCAGACAGAATACAGAAGGAGGCACTACCACTAGGGCAAGTGCGATCCAGACAGATGAACAGAAGGGGGTACCAGTAGCAACCGCTGCTCTGGTTAGCACCCCCAGACAGACAGAACGATTCCCTGTCGACCGCCGCTGGCGACAAGGCAATCGAGACACAAAGACTGTACAGGCAAAACAGATAATACAATCCGACTGCACTAGAGGGAATGCCTAGTACAGTCCCAAGAATTACTCTAGGATAATCTTTAACAAACAGGCAAGGCTGACACTCTAGGAGTGTTTAGCAGTAACAAACCATTGAAATGACCAGCCAAGGATTCTGGGAGAACATGGCTTTTATACTGCAGGCCTTCAAAGGAGGCAGCTAGGCAATTTGCATGACAAGTGTATGCAAATTTCTCAGCAGAGCAGGTCTGAAACTTGCAAAGCAAAGACAGGTCTCTTTTCCAGAGACCTGCAGCCCTCAGACTTAAGGAAAGGTCAAACAGCTGTCTGTCTGTGCAGACAGCTGAGCGGATCATTACAGTACCCCCCCCTCTAGGGACGGATTCCAGACGTCTCTCAAAACTGGCGTTTCCAAAAAAACTCTAATTGAAGACTCATGAAGGTCGGGTCAACCCGAAAAGGCCCAATTCTAGAGTCAATCCTCCCGAAACCGACCTCGTCGGAAGCAGAAGCCGCCGAAAACATGCCCATCAGTACTACAAGCCTCAGCATAATACCCATCAGAACTGTGAATGCCAGAGAAGAAGCCATCGACACCCTCCAGGCAATACCCACCACCTTCCAGGGAGCGTCCAAAAATACCAAACCTGCCACAATACCTGTTCGAAGTGTCCCTTTCAACACAAAAGCCACTGTTGATCCCATCCAGGGTACCAACCAAAATTTCTCCCGGAATCTCCCAGAACACTTTGAAGCTTCGCAGAGATCCCAAGAGGCCAGAACGCTCACCAGGCTCACATGGCAAACTATCAAGAACCCCTATGGAACCTATGACTATTCCGGATTCAGAATTACCAGGACACCCATCAAGATCAGCACTTTCAGGGACCACTTCTGGGCAGGCAGGCAGGCAACATCAGAACATGTCTCCACCGAGGAAGCATCTGAACATTCTGGTAACTGAGGCACACTTGGGCTTTCTGGGTCACAGAGCACATCAGGGTACACTAGTACAAGAGAACCCTCAGGACATGTCGGGGAACTGCCAACCTCAGAGTCCGACACGACAAGACCAAAACCAGGACCGGGCAGAGAATCATCACGAGTAGTGGTCACAGGTACTGGTCTTTCAAAAGAAGACTTAGAAGTTTCTGTGACTGTAGTTGCATCCAACAAAAACTTATCATTGACTACACATGACTGAAGCTCCACAAGAGCTGCAAAGGCAGTCAGTATAATGGCAATGCCTTCTGAAGTGGGCAATACCTCAGACGGATCTGGGGGGCAGGAGGCATCTCCTAAAAGTTCTGCACCCTTTGGGAGGAACTTAGAAACCTCTAAAACATCAAACAAGACCTCAGAAGTGTCATTTTCCAAGTTTTCTGAGAAGGATTCTGAACTATCCATGTTACAGGACCGAACATTAAATACCTTCTGCGGACAGGGCAGATGTCCCAGAAATGGTTCTACCATATGCTGAGACTGAATTTCATCATCAAGACAAGGATACACAGGAATATCTAGTGAAACTAACTCTGACTCTCTGGGTTTTGTTTCACTGCAGGCAGAATCCTCCATAGCAGTCAAACCAGACTGCAATTCTAAAATAGCAGAGAAACAAGTGAGAATAGTAGCAATACCTAGATGAACCTCTAGGGTCACTGCAGAAGATTTTATGCAAGGCAATATTGACTCATCCAGAGTACAGGGTGGAAAATCATTACTTTCCTCAGAATCAGACTCGCAAAAGCAAAGCTCTGTCTCACCCCTAGACTCGGCTAACCATGTCGAATCTGAGGAGTCAGCGCACAAAATTTGCGAATCCAAAATCGCTTTAGGTTGTGAAACTGACGCTTCCAAAGTGCAAGCCTCCACAATCTGTGGAGCGGACTGCAAGGTGTTTAAAACATTACTTTTGAGGCTGCAAGGTTTAGGAATTTTCTCCATAGCAGGATTATGTGAGAAACAGGCATCAGATCGCACAGATTCAAACTCCAAACAAACAGAAGAGAATCCATCAGAATTCATACAGGTGTCCACAAAAGAGGCACACCCATTCATTTCAGGTCGCACAATGCTTAAACTCACTTGCTTTACCCCAGAAAGGCAGGAATAATCATTTGACAACGGTGTCTCTTTATTGGAATCAATTGGTTGGTGTGTGTGCAATTCATCCAAAATCGTCTGCCACACACAAATCACCGGATCCACAAAACACTCGTCACACTCATCAGAATCAATCAAAATGTACATAGAATCAAGGCAAGCATTCAGAATATCTTCGCTTTTTGCGATGTAAAAATCGCAAAAGGCCTACCAATCAAACTCCAATTCCTCCATCAAAGCTCCCAACTCCCACGGAGCAAATGGAGGTTCAAACAACCCTGTATCAAGGTAACATTCATATGGGTTGGGCTCAGGAACATGCACATATTTTTTAACTGCTTTAATATAATGTATGATCCTACCAATAATAGGATCCACATATGCCTTTTCCTTAGGCAATGAAATCTGAAGCAAATCGAACATTCCCTCTACCCTGGGAATTTCGGTTTGACTGGTCATTCTATAACGTTTGCGGAATAGTTTCCGTGGTCAGCGCACCAGATGCGCGCTGACCCTGCAGAAATCCTCTAGAAACGTGTAATTTGGAGAACCCAGGTTAGGTGCAATGCACCGGTAGAGGGCAATTCCCACCAGCAGATGGAGCTGTGGAGTGCAGACGAGCACAGCCTCTGCACGGCCACAGATGCCAGATGGGAATTGTGCAGATAAAGGCAAAGTAGGGCACGATAGCCCTCCAAAAGAGAGAGCACAGAGACAGACTAAATGTGTGCTCCCCAATCTAGTCGCCACCCAGCAACGGCGAACACACATTCGCAGAAACAAAGCGGGAGCGCAATCGCAAGAGAGAGGCAATTGCCAGAAGTGACACAAGGCTGAACAGAACAGAACACGAGAGTAGCAAAGGCACAGCAAACAACAATGAGAAGATAAAGAAAATAACAAACGCTAGCTAAACGTGAACACCGCACTCATTCGCAACAGCGAACGCGTTTCTGCACGATCACCGCGCGTTAGGCACCCAGTGATAAGTGTGGCACCCTAACTAACCAATGACACACAAACACAAGGTAGAGAACGCGAACGCTTGCTAACGGCTACCTCACCGAGCCTACAGCAAGCGTTCGCACAAAACAGGACAGAGAGACAGAGAGGAGGAGCGGCCAGCAGCAACCGCAGCTCTGGCCTACACTCCCAGACAGAGTTCAGAAGGAACCACCGCTGCTACCGCTAGAGCGAGTGCGATCCAGACAGACAAACAGATGGGGCTACCGGTAGCAACCGCTGCTCTGGTTAGCACCCCTGAGGCAGAATACAGAAGGAGGCACTGCCACTACCACTAGGGCGAGTGCGATCCAGACAGATGAACAGAAGGGGCTACCAGTAGCATCCGTTGCTCTGGTTAGCACCCCCAGACAGAATACAGAAGGAGGCACTGCCACTACCACTAGGGCGAGTGCGATCCAGACAGATGAACAGAAGGGGCTACCAGTAGCAATCGCTGCTCTGGTTAGCACCCCCAGACAGACAGAATGATTCCCTGTCGACCGCCGCTGGCGACAAGGCAATCAAGACACAAAGACTAAACGATGTGCAGAGGCGCCAGTAGGATAAAAGATGTCTAAAACGTTTAAAACATTCGGGTGGCGGTGGTGGACCAGCCACTCAAAAATGGACTTGATGCGTCAGTTAAGGAACATACAATTTATTCACATACTCCAAAGACAGTATCGCAACGCGTTTCACGGGCACAATCCCGCTTCATCAGGCATTCAACAGTAGGAGTATTACACTTGCGCAGGTCCAGTGTACGCTTGGCACCTCAAGCGTACACTGGACCTGCGCAAGTGTAATACTCCTACTGTTGAATGCCTGATGAAGCGGGATTGTGCCCGTGAAACGCGTTGCGATACTGTCTTTGGAGTATGTGAATAAATTGTATGTTCCTTAACTGACGCATCAAGTCCATTTTTGAGTGGCTGGTCCACCACCGCCACCCGAATGTTTTAAACGTTTTAGACATCTTTTATCCTACTGGCGCCTCTGCACATCGTTTAGTCAAGATTTCCACCCTGGGTGGAAGGGTGATATACCCTCTTTCTTCCTTCAGAGAGCGACTTCTTAATCCTGAGTGGGGACAGGTTTAATCTCCCCACCTGCCTATACAGTGGTTACCTGAGCGGTAACCCACGTTTGTGAGTATAATACTTACTTGTCATATTCATTCCAGTTGGTTCTAACATACTACACCATATTGGGCTCTCGGTTTCTCTCCTTTTATCTTCTAAGACACAAAGACTGTACAGGCAAAACAGATATTACAATCCGACTGCACTAGAGGGAATGCCTAGTACAGTCCCAAGAATTACTCTAGGATAATCTTTAACAAACAGGCAAGGCTGACACTCTAGGAGTGTTTAGCAGTAACAAACCATTGAAATGACCAGCCAAGGATTCTGGGAGAACATGGCTTTTATACTGCAGGCCTTCAAAGGAGGCAGCTAGGCAATTTGCATGACAAGTGAATGCAAATTTCTCAGCAGAGCAGGTCTGAAACTTGCAAAGCAAAGACAGGTCTCTTTTCCAGAGACCTGCAGCCCTCAGACTTAAGGAATGGTCAAACAGCTGACTGTCTGTGCAGACAGCTGAGCGGATCATTACATATGACCAATGTACCACACACGTATGTTCAATTTTTCCCCAATTATGATAAAAATGATTGGAAACTCTGGCAAAATTGCTAGGGTGTGTGTATTAATAAATTAACAATCTAACACACACCATACAATCTTTAGAAAAATTAAAGAAAAATATCTGGCATTCCGGATCGATAAAAAATCTAAGAAAGTGGGAAATCCGATCGGATTTTTCAGTCGAATGAAAAAAAAAGCTTTCGATTTTTTCGGGAGATCCGATCGTTTTTATCGAATTGCCGTAAAATCGGATCATTTTGTTGTATCGTGTGTGGCCACCTTTAGACTGGAGGCGACCTGTTGTAGTACAAACACATGTAATGATATAAAAAAATAGAACCTTATGAGTATCCTACCTTGTGGCTTTCTTGGTCAGGAAAAAGGAGATTTGTAGGTCAGAGTAAAGTTTAAACATTTTTATCATCAATGCACTTGACAATGCGTTTCACGACAAAGGCCGCTTCCTCAGGTCAATAAACGTGGCTTGACTGAAGAGGCTGTGAGTCCCGGGTGCCGGGACTCACAGCCTCTTCAGTCAAGGCAAACGAGTGGTTGCCTCACATAGCAACCCACCTTGGTGAGTATGTCTTACACCTTTGTATTGAATATCCTGTTGACCTAACGATATCACACCAGATCGGGCTCCCGGTCTCCCTGTGTTTTTTTCTTTACTAGTCTACATTCAACGGTGAGATAAACATTCGTTAAAAAAAATGTTAAAACATATTATTGATACTCAAGAAGCTTTGTAATTTAATGCTGTTCAGTTTGTAGACTGCTACGAATTTCCAGTAGACGACACGATTATAAAGGAGCCAAATAAGGTCAGTTCTGCTTTCATCCCACATAATGCCAATCAATATAAAACCAGGCGCTCCCTGGGGTAATGGATTATGCATCAATAGAGTTTATTTGACACATCAGGTTAATGCAACAGTAACGCTCAATCATACAAATTGAGAAAATAGTGAAAAAAGTCTTTAGGTAGTAAATTGAGTGACGGCCTCAGTCTGTTTCGGATCTCCTTATCCCTTATCAAACCTAGTGGGCAATATTGCATTAAAATACACTCGGGAGAGCCAGAAGACGTTGCATTCAAGGGAGCAGCGGTCGAGCAATGCTACCGAAATATTTATTCCGTGAACTGCTCACCTATACTTGCCTCTATATTATTATTATTATTTTTTAGTATTTATATAGCGCCGACATCTTCCGGAGCCCTGTACAGAGTATATTGTCTTGTCACTAACTGTCCCTCAGAGGGGCTCACAATCTAATCCCTACCATAGTCCTATGTCTATATCGTGTAGTGTATGTATTGTAATTTTAGAGGGAAGCCAATTAACTTATCTGTATGTTTTTGGGGTGTGGGAGGAAACCAGAGTACCCTGAGGAAACCCACGCAGACACAGGGAGAACATACAACCTCCTTGCAAATGTTGACCTGGCTGGGATTTGAACCGGGGACCCAGCGCTGCAAGGCGAGAGCGCTAACCAGTACGCCACCGTGCTGCCCTATAGTCTCATTTTACCCATTTAAGCTTTTCTGCTGCAATATGGTGATGTGTCAAGTAAACTAGATGTATGTATAATCCACTACCCTAAGGAATTAATAGTCATAGATTGATAGCTATATCTCCAGATGGGGATCAGTGAATAATGGCGCACAGTGCCTATGCATAGAAATGGCGCCGCATTAAAAAGATACGCTTATCGCTATTTATCGTTAGTACTGCATAATAATGGCGCACAGGGAAAAAAGAAGAAAAACGGCACACACTAACGTTATTTATCAATAGTGGCACACACTAACGTTATTTATCAATAGTGGCACACACTAACGTTATTTATCAATAGCGCCCTACATAAGCCAAACTGCAGAAGTTATTTAACTGCAAAATGATGAATGGATTTAATGTAACACTGTCAAGGTTAGGGTTAGGCACCACCAGGGGGGTGGTTAGGGTTAGGCACCACCAGGGGGGTGGTTAGGGTTAGGCACCACCAGGGGGGTGGTTAGGGTTAGGCACCACTAGGGGTGGGTCTTAGGGTTAGGCACCACCAGGGGGGTGGTTAGGGTTAGGCACCACCAGGGGGGTGGTTAGGGTTAGGCACCACCAGGGGGGTGGTTAGGGTTAGGCACCACCAGGGGGGTGGTTAGGGTTAGGCACCACCGGGGGGTTTAGGGGTTAGGGATAGGTACAGAGAGGGTTCTGTGTGTTAACGCTAAATAACAATAAGGCTTTAACGCTAAATAACAATAAGGCTTTAACGCTAAATAACAATAAGGCTTTAACGTTAAATAGCGATAAGCGGCAAACGGATTAGCGGCAACACTGTGCGCCATTATTCACAGGCGCCATTTTCAGATGGATGCCTCCAGATGTGCATGATTTAAAATGTGTTCACTTACACGTTTGGTAGACCTGTGAAGGAATAATGCTTATTTTCAATTAATTTTAATTATAAAATATATATGTATTAGGGACCTTAGCCCGTTTAATACAGGGTTCTAGGTCTGTCACCGCCGCCACCTGCCCACCCCTTGCGCGCGCCTGCTCGTCGCGTATGCCGGCCCCCTGGCTGTCCTGCTCCCGTCCGAACAACAGCTGTCCCTGCGGCACATGCGCAGTAGCGCAAAGCAGGTATGCACAAACACACATGGACATGGGACGCAGAGACACAGTGGTTTTATTAGGTAGGATAGTATAGCTAGTTGCCAAATAGTATCATTCATAAACAAAAACTATGATGCATACACGGTACCAACGTTACACAGCTTTATTATCACTTAGTATTTATGTAGCGCCAACATCTTCCACAGCACTGTACAGAGTATATATAGTCTTGTCACTCAAAGGGAACCCAAGGTGAGAGAGATATGAAGTCTGTCATATTTATTTCCTTTTAAACAATGCTAGTTTCCTGGCAGTCCTGTTGTTCTTCTGGCATACGTAGAGGCAAAATCCTGGAACAAGCATATGGTTAATCCAGTAAAACTAGAGTCACAGTACCTAATCTGCATATGCTTGTTCAGGGTCTATGGCTAAAAGTATTAGAGCCACAGGATAAGGAGGACTGCCAGGCAACTGGTATTGTTTAAAAATAAATAAATATGGCAGCCTCCATCTAATCTAATCTACATCTACAATCTAATCCCTGCCACAGTCATATGTCTGTATCATAGTCTAGGGCCAATTTAGATGGAGGGCAATTAACTTATCTGCATGTTTTTTGGGATGTGGAGGGAACTGAGTGCCCATAGGAAACCCACGCAGACACTGGGAGAACATACAAACTCTGTACAATTGGCTGGGATTTGCACCAGGTACACAGCGCTGCAGGGCAAGAGTGCTGACCACTACCCCACCATGCTGGCAAATGTTGAAGTCTACCTTGTCAGTCCAACCACTCCAAAATCAAAATAATTTTCATAATTACCTGATTAAAGGCAATAAACATACTGTATCTCACAAGTAGTCCTCTCACATTTTTGTAAATATTATATTATACAATATCTTATTATGGGACAACCCTGGAGATATGACACTTTGATACAATGTCAAGTAGGGAGTCTATTTCTTCTTTTTGTAGCTACCTGACGTAGGGATGAACAATGATATGCAAATTTTTCCGAGTTTATGCAAATTTTTATGCAACTATATGCAGCTTGAAAATTGACCTATCAGGAACCTGCCTGCTGTTGATAACGTTTCCGCCGAGACCCAGGAGGAATCTGTCACTTCCGGGTCTCGGCGCTTGTTCCCCACTGATGACGCAGCTGCTGGAACGCAGGCCGCACATTCAGCTGACACCTTGGTAGGTGTACCACTGTGTCATTGGATGTGCGGATTGTGGACGGCCACTGGTTGGATGAAATTTGTATTTAAGCCTGCAGTGTGCTCCCAGTCATTGCCCGTGATAAGCATAGCTGTGGCTAGTTGCTGGATGCGCACTCACATTGTTTGAATTACTGGAATAGACCTTGGCTTGTATTTGACCATTCTTGTCTGCTGTTACTAACCCTTGCTTTGATTCCTGGATACTCTTGCTTGCTGCCTGGTCCAACCTCTGCCTGTTACCTGGACACTCATTGCCTGCTGCCTGGACCGACCTCTGCTTGTTAACTGGATACTCTTGCATGCTGCCTGGACCGACCATTGCTTGTTTACTGGACACTCTAGTTATACCTGGACTGATCCTTGCTTGCTGCTTGAATAACCTTGCATGTGGACCTTGCATGAACTCTCTCACGTGTTGCTTGGATCATCCACTGCCTGTCCCTGAATCATCTGTCATTACTGGCAATCAACACTGAGGGCCTCATCCTCCTGAATCAAGGTACTAGTTTTGTGTGATACTTATGAACTATTGAACAGTGTTATACTCGCCTCAGTGGGGCTCTGGTGGGTTATTGCTCTCTCTACTTCAGTCTGTATGCCTTGCACGTTAAGACCTGGGCAGTGGCGTAGCAATAGTGGGTGCAGAGGTAGCGACCACATCAGGGCCCTTGGGCTAGAGGGGCCTTGGGGGCCCACCCCTCAAACACAGTATTAGCTCTTTATTGGTCCTGTGCTGATAATATTCACTTCTATATTTGATTTGAATAATAGTGATCACTAACACACAGTTTCCCATCCCCTTCTTGCACCTCTGACACTGTGGTTGTCCTTGATTGGTTTTGGTGGCCGTATCAATTGTTATGTATAGAGTGCTTGGGGGGCCCCAATGTGAAACTTGCATCGGGGTCCACGGCTTCTTAGCTACACCACTGGACCTGGGGGTAACTGTAGTCAGGAGACAAATAAAGTTTTCTGTTCACGCGGGGGCTTGTCTATAGGTGAAGACCATGGGCCGGGCTCAGAGCCGTGGCAATAGATTGGGGCATACAGACTGACTGGGGACATAACCTGTCAGGCCTTACAGGACCAATCAATTTACACCTGGATTTTAATTAATTGGTCCATTTACAAACTACATATATTTTCATAAAATTTGCATAAATTTCCATCAACTTGGAAAACTTTGCATATCATTCATCATCCCTAATGTCAAGTAGTTAGTGTACAGCTTTTATAACAGTGTCCCATCAATAATAATAATTCAACACACAGCCAGTAATGTCTGTTTGCTGGCAACCAAAGTGAGGAGGAATGTCAAAATTCTTCTCAATTAACTGTATATGTTAAAAACCTATTTTCAGTACCAAATCTGGCAACGAAGGCCCCGTTCACACTGCACAAGTTTCCAGCCGTGTTTTGGAAACGCGTGCGGGAGGCCGACACGCACAACATCAGACAGTGCATAGAATGCACTGTCTGATGTTCACACTGCATGCGTTCCGGACCTGTGCGGTCTGGGAACGCATGCTGCACACATTTTTTGCAAAAATGTGCGGCTGTCCCATTCACTTTTCAGTGATTGGATCAGCCACGCAACGCATACAAACGTGGATGGCGTGCGTTCGCATGCGTTGCGTTCCGCACGCATGGCCATCCGCGTTTTGTAATGTGAACGGGGCCTAAGAGAAAATGTAAAAAGAGCCCCTTTGTGTCCAAAAGTATTTTAGTAAATAGGAGCTTTTTGTAGTGTGTGATAATGGTTTTATTTGCTGTAATAAACTATTTTCCTCCACATCTGCTTATGTGAGTGTCTGAATTGATGCCAGATATGGAAAAGTTGTAAAACGCCCACATGCCCAGCTTCCTCTGTGATCTACTAAGCATGTGTATCATTTCACGGAAGGTGCTGGCGCTGTATAAATCAATAATCATTTCACGCAGTACTACAGCCATTTTGAGGCATAAAATGCACAGGGAAGCTGAGGGCCTACATAGGCCTAGGAAGCTCTGTTTTACCCCCCTGTACACATACTTCAAGAAGTATCACTTGGTGGAGCATTACGTTGGGATAATATTTGCATCTTTAAAGAGGAACTCCAGTGAAAATGATGCAATAAAAAAGTTCTTCATTTTTACAATAATTTTATTTATTTATTTAAGTATTTATATAGCTCTGACATATTACGCAGCGCTGTACAGAGTATATATTGTCTTGTCGCTAACTGTCCCTCAGAGGGGCTCACAATCTAATCCCTACCATAGTCATATGTCTAATAATTATGTATAAATGATTTAGTCAGTGATTGCCCGTTGTAAAATCTTTCCTCTCCCTGATTTACATTCTGACATTTATCACATGGTGACATTTTTATTGCTGGCAGGTGATGTCAGTGGAAGGAGATGCTGCTTGCTTTTTTTTTAGCATTTGGAAACAGCTGTTATTTCCCACAATGCAACAAGGCTCCCACAGAGTGACGTCAGAACCATGGTCCTGACATCACACTGTGGGAGGGGGGTACTCTTTAACGGCTTCGCCTCTGACACAGGGGACCAGGGCTTAAAGCTTGGCTCTCCCTGTTCAGTAAGCCAGCACCTATTCAGTAAGGAGTCCCTGGGCTAGCCTCCCTAACACTGCTACCCCAAGAGCGTACCCTAGTGGCTGCAGCTCTGGCACTTTGAGTCCGCCAGGAGAAAAGCGCGATATAAATGATATTTGTCTTGTTTCAGGAAAGAGCTAACTCCAGTCTGGACATAATGGTGGCTGGAGAGCTAAAAGATGAGGGAAAACAATATATGATTTCTCATTGGCTGCCCTGGGCCTACTAACAAATGGCTCTTTCAATAATTATGAGGATAATTAAATCTAAGATGATCTGCGTGATGTGCATACGTTTCTATAGTAGACAGGCAGCTGTATGACAGAGCAGACCTGCAGCAGTCAACATTCCTGGCCACAAGAATCTGTGCGTGCCGTGTGGTCTCAGCACGCATTCGCATGTGGTGCTAATAAGCATTATAGAGGAGCACTCTGAGACACAGAGCTCTGCCACCTGTGCTCATTTCAGCTGAGAATGCCAAGCCTGTCCCACTTATTGGATGGATTTCACCATAATGTACTAGACAGACACAACATCTTCGCTCTGCCCTTTGTCAGCTGCTCAACACTGTCTGAGGGTTCGGGGGAGATTGGACATAATTATACTTGCACCTAATACCATTAGGTGAATGTGCAGATTCACAGGCAGTAGCAACCCCATAGCTCCCAACTGTCCCTCTTTGGGAGCCCTGCCCCTCTGTCCCCCTTTCCTACTCATTTGTCCCTCTTTCAGGACTTTGTCCTTCTTTCTATAAAAATATTTTTTAATGAAATATCAGTATTTCTCCACTGAAAATGTGTTTGATTGATTCTAAACTTTATTTTCATCCCTTAAATTAATATATTTCTAATTTCCAAATGTTAATATGAAGGAAAATGAGCCAGGATAGAAAGGACCAGTGTCGCTTGAGTACAAAACAAATATCGGGGAACATATACAGGATCTTCTCAAAAAATTAGCATATTGTGATAAAGTTCATTATTTTCTGTAATGTACTGATAAACATTAGACTTTCATATATTTTAGATTCAAATACACACAACTGAAGTAGTTCAAGACTTTTATTGTTTTAATATTGATGATTTTGGCATACAGCTCATGAAAACCCAAATTTCCTATCTCAAAAAATTAGCATATTTCATCCGACCAATAAAAGAAAAGTGTTTTTAAAACAAAAAAAGTCAACCTTCAAATAATTATGTTTAGTTATGCACTCAATACTTGGTCGGGAATCCTTTTGCAGAAATGACTGCTTCAATGCGGCGTGGCATGGAGGCAATCAGCCTTTGGCACTGCTCAGGTGTTGTGGAGGCCCAGGATGCTTCGATAGCGGCCTTAAGCTCATCCAGAGTGTTGGGTCTTGTGCCTCTCAACTTTCTCTTCACAATATACCACAGATTCTCTATGGGGTTCAGGTCAGGAGAGTTGGCAGGCCAATTGAGCACAGTAATACCATGGTCAGTAAACCATTTACCAGTGGTTTTGGCACTGTGAGCAGGTGCCAGGTCGTGCTGAAAAGTGAAATCTTCATCTCTATAAAGCTTTTCAGCAGATGGAAGCATGAACCCACTTTTGACCCAGAAACAGCGGCAGAAGCGCCTGACCTAAGCTACAGAGAAGCAGCACTGGACTGGTGCACAATGGTCCAAACAAAATGAAAGCAACTTTTACATGTCATTCGGAAATCAAGGTGCCAGAGTCTGGAGGAAGACTGGGGACTCGGGAAGAGGGAAATGCCAAAATGCCTGAAGTCCAGTGTCAAGTACCCATAGTCAGTGATGGTCTGGGGTGCCATGTCAGCTGCTGGTGTTGGTCCACTGTGTTTTATCAAGGGCAGGGTCAATGCAGCTAGCTATCAGGATATTTTGGAGCACTTCATGCTTCCATCTGCTGAAAAGCTTTATGGAGAGGAAGATTTCATTTTTTTAGCATGACCTGGCACCTGCTTACAGTGCCAAAACCACTGGTAAATGGTTTACTGACCATGGTATTACTGTGCTCAATTGGCCTGCCAACTCTCCTGACCTGAACCCCATAGAGAATCTGTGGAATATTGTGAAGAGAAAGTTGAGAGACGCAAGACCTAACATTCTGGATGAGCTTAAGGCCGCTATCGAAGCATCCTGGGCCTCCATAACACCTGAGCAGTGCCACAGGCTGATTGCCTCCATTCCACGCCGCATTGAAGCAGTCATTTCTGCAAAATGATTCCCGACCAAGTATTGAGTGCATAACTGAACATAATTATTTGAAGGTTGACTTTTTTGTTTTAAAAACACTTTTCTTTTATTGGTCGGATGAAATATGCTAATTTTTTGAGATAGGAAATTTGGGTTTTCATGAGCTGTATGCCAAAATCATCAATATTAAAACAATAAAAGGCTTGAACTACTTCAGTTGTGTGTATTTGAATCTAAAATATATGAAAGTCTAATGTTTATCAGTACATTACAGAAAATAATGAACTTTATCACAATATACTAATTTTTTGAGAAGATCCTGTATATATGAGAACACTGTACAATCAGGACACTCAGCAATACGAGTACAAATGCATACATAGTTAATGTGTGGACTGAGATATCGATAAAATTACTACACATTAATATGACAAATTACAGCAAAATAAGAAACAATAGGAGGAGGTCCTTGCCCTTGCGAGCTTACAATCTGGTGGGTGGAAACAATATAAAAGGAGACACAGGGGTTAGTGGATGAGACAGTGAATCTCCAAAGCTACCTATAGCAACTTATAGGCTTGTCTAAAAAAGGTGTGTTTTAGTGAACGTTTGAAGATTTCAAGGTTTGGAGCATAACTTTGGCCTAACCTAAACACGAGCCCTCCCTTTACCCATGCCTAACCCCAGCCAACCCCTCCAGCCAATGCCTAACCTTAACGGAACACTATTGCCAAAATCATAAACATTTAAATAGATGTAATCACATACAAATAAGAAGTACATTTCTTCCAGAGTAAAATGAGCCATAAATTACTTTTCTCCTATGCTGCTGTCACTTACAGTAGGTAGTAGAAATCTGACATTACCGACAGGTTTTGGACTAATTCATCTCGTCATGGGGGTTCTCAGGGTTTTCATTCTTTTCAAAGCACTCAGTGAACGGCAGTTGCTCTGTTCAACTGCCCAAAAAGTGTGACGTGAGCAGGGCGGCTGACCAGCATCTTTGTATAAATGCTTTTCAGGAAGTGTTTTTATAAAGAATAAATGCCATGCTGAGAATCCCTCATGAAGAGATGGACTAGCCCGAATCCTGCCGGTTCTGTCTACTGCCTACTGTAAGTGACAGCAATATAGGAGAAAAGTAATGTATGGCTCATTTTACACTGGAAAACATGTACTTTTTATCTGTGTGTGTTTACATGTATTTTTACATTTTACATTTTTCACGATAGTGATACTTTAACTGACCCCCTCCAGCGATGCCTAGCCCTTCCCAATTCCCTCAACCCTAACCGTACTAGGCATCCTATTTGTGGCTACAAGCAGTATTGGGTGCTGCTATTTGGCCTGAGGAAGTGGGTATGCACCCACGAAACATGTTGCCAGTGCAATAAAATTCTATGAATACGTGAATTTGTGAATTTGTCTTCATTGAGGTAAGCCACCTCACTTTTTTCATTTTAACGCACTTTATCTTCTCTGAGCGCCTCTTTCCCCTTTATCATAACCGTACTATGAATTGCATATTTAAAAAATGCATTTTGTATAAATAATTCAAAAACATAATATCCATTTATTCCTCTAAAAATAGAAACTGGCCATAATCAGTGACATTTAGTTATATGTTCTTTTAGAGGCTAGTACGGTTCATCTGTAACCAGCGTCTTTCTATATATGAATTTTCTCAGGATATCAGATTGTACAGCACATGCGGAGCATTATATACTGACCCAGCCGACAGCCGCCTCCTCCTCCTGCATTTTTCCAAACACATTCGTCAGCCTTTTGTAAACCATATGCATTAATTAAGTGAAGAGAGGGGTGATGGACTGACATTATACACCCATGATGCTGAAGACATCACTCCTGCTGGCATGTGACCTCCTATGCGACTCCAAGCATGTTTTTGCAATCTGTCAGTTATTTTAAGTGGTAACAGAATATGACAGCTTCATAGGATGGATGGGCCGCTGAAGAGGCAACATTAATGCTTTGTATTATCTCCCTTTGTTCTTTCCTGATACTAAAACCAACCCCCATCCTTAATGGCTACCATGTGTGCTGTTGGGACGTTTGATGCTGAACCTGGAATAAGTTGTCTCCAGAGTTTCCCAGTTTACTGATGGCCTCAGTGGAGCAGCCCACTTTGTTCCGGTATTTCCCACATCCAGCCAAGCCTGTAAATCTCTTGTGGTGGCACAATGATTTAAAGGGGTTTTCTGCTTTCGTAGAGAGGGTGGGAAATCCATCCACTGGCGTGCTGATATAGACAGGCAGGGGTCTTCTCTTCTGGACCTCTGCCAGTCAGATGTTTGCCCATGTGTTTCCAAGCTGCTCAGAGGGATCTGCCGCTCTCTGCATTTCTCCCCTGTGATGTAGCCCTGACCACTTAAACTATCGCTTCCTACAGGTTTTAACTGTTGCTGTATGGTTATGTTTGTTGTACTTTATTAAAGGCAATTCATTGTTTTGTATTTTGTCTTTTTGTTGTTGTTGTTGTTCATTTGCGCTCTGTTTATTTATTAAAATATAGATAGACACGTACCTGGAGTCAATTTTATGTCCAAAAGTACTGATGCAGATACTTAAAGCGGATCCGAGATGAAAAACGAACTAAGTTTAGATGGTTTACACAGCAAAGCCTGCTGCAAACTGTTTTAATAGAATATGATTATTGATTCCTGTGATACAATGACAGCAGCCATGTTGTTTGTAAACATTACACAGAGGCAGGCTTATCTGTATCTTGAGCCATCAGCCTAATCCCCTCTCCTCCTCCCTCCTCCCCTCTGCTTCTGAAATCAATGGCTAGTAACACATCCCCCTCCTCCTGCCCAGACTGAGCTCCCATGAGCCCTTGCTACTGCCAAGGCTCTCTGAACCTATGGGCGTGGTTTATTTAGTTTATAGGGAATTAGAGTATTAAAACAAAAACAAAAAAGTATTTGGCTTTAGGAATGCCTTATAAACAATAGGAAAGGAACACAATTATGCAATGTGTAAAAGTTCACATCGGATCCACTTAGGGAAGTTGGGGCGACTGGCTGGGACCCAATATACTGCATGGTTCTGGGTGTGAACTAACCTCTGATTTTTTAAAGATATCTTTGTACTAAGGTTTGATGTAAGAAGAGCAGAGCGGACAATCCATTTAAATGTTCTATTAATGCAAAAGGTGCTATTGAGAAGAAGACGTTTCATGACCAGCCAAACAGAGAAGTACAAACTGATCATCTAAGATACTAGATTTTTAATTGAAAAGATGAAACTCTGTCCTAGGATCTGACTTGCATGGTCATTCTCTTAATTCAGTTGAAGTAAAAGTTACTTTGAAGCATGATACTGTTTGATAACTGTGTTCATTTGAAATCTTTGTTGTAGTAAAGGACACCCGAGGCGAAAATACTTATTAAATAAACAATTGTATCTATCTTCCTTCTCATGAAAATGTCCTTTTAAGATAAGCCACAGTTCTATTTTATGTTTAAATATACTTTTTTACTTGAACTGTTTTTATTGTTTTTGCTCAATGACACATTCATTGAAATATTCCAGAGCTAAAATCTATGAACTATTGATCCTTTTTATCTCTTTCCTGTTCTCAGAAGCCATTTTCTGCTAGGACAGTGTTTTATAGTTGGAATTTTTTATCCGTGAGGGTCACACTGTAGTCACTTCCTGTCTGAGTCAGGACTGAGTCAGCCACTTACATACCTGATATTTAACTCTTTCAGGCAGAGAAAGAAAAAAAGGAAAACAGCATAGTTATTTGTGTGCTAGGCCCTGTACATACCCATGTCTATCTCATCATATCACATGTCACCTCGGGTATCCTTTAACCTCCTTGCCGGTCTAAAAAATCCGGCAAGGAGGCAGCGCCGCACTTTTTTTTTTTTTTTTTTTTAAATCATGTAGCGAGCCAAGGGCTCGCTACATGATAGCCGCTGAGCGGCGGCATCCCCCTACCTACTCCGATCGCCTTCGGCGATCAGAGTATGCAAGAAATCCCGTTGAGAACGGGATTTCTTGCAGGGCTTCCCCGGTCGCCATGGCGACCGGGCGGGATGACGTCACCGACGTCATGGACGTCGTGACGTCAGAGGGAACCCCGATCCGCCCCTTAGCGCTGCCTGGCACTGATTGGCCAGGCTGCGCAGGGGTCTGGGGCGGGGGGGGGCGGCTCGGCGCGGCCGGTAGCGGCGAATCGGCGGCGAGCGGCGGCGATCGCAAGTTACAAGCAGCTAGCAAAGTGCTAGCTGCTTGTAACAAAAAAAAAATTATGCAAATCGGCCCAGCGGGGCCTGAGAAATCCTCCTGCGCAGGTTACCCCGAACTGTGTTCGGGATAACCGGCAAGGAGGTTAAGATGAATTCTAAAGGTGACCAATTTGCTTAGGATAATTCTTCCTGCAAGTAGAATCCATTACCAAGGATATGGCTGGTTTCTGCCCAAGAAGGTACAGCCATTACATTTCTTTACAGAATAACGAAAGTTTCCCAGCTCAAAGGCTCCTTCATCAAAGACAATAGACTTGTCTAGGGATACGCACAAATTTTTCCTAATTGTAATTCTGCATCGTTATTCGCAAATCTGATGTGAAACTGTAATACAAATTTTGGGGAAAGATTTTACTGAATTTCGTATGTAAAAGTAATCCAGGAACCGTAATTTCACACCATTTTCACGTAATTTTGTGCCAAATTTATCAATTATCAAAAATTGCTATGGATGTTAAAGTGGTCTGAAACATTCAATAAAAATGTGTTTTTCTGCTTTTTATTATTCATACAGTTATCATATTTCTTTTTGTGCACAAGTAATATTGTCTGTCTACAAATTACAAGGTTCCAAAGTGAAGTTTTTCTTGCCCTGAATGCTGCCATTGCATTTTTTTCCAACTGCGTTTTATTATATATTAACATTTTCTAATGAACTGGGTGTGTGCCTGAAGCAAAGAGTGCTTTTTACTTGTTATACACAATGTATCAACATTGGAATGTAAACAAATATACTGTTATCTCCAGTTCGGATGCAGATTTGATGCTGAATAGCAGGACAAATTGCTTTGTTTAACCATTTCAGTGATGTTTTGGTACAATTTTTTTCTGGGATAGTAGCTTTAAAGCTATGAGGAATCTTTTAGAGCAGAGTAGAAATGCTGGCCTTCAAACCACTTTAAAGTGAAGGTCCAAGCAAAAACAAACAAACAAACAAACTCCACTTACCTGGGGCTTCCTCCAGCCCTTGGCAGTCGTTCTGTGCCCTCGCCGCAGCTCCAGTGGCTCCCGGTCTTTCCCGCTGCAGAAGCCGGGTCAGGTTGCGGGTCGGCTCCTTCTGCGCTCCACCGCGCGGGTCACGGGGTCCGAACGACGTCTTAAGGAATATACTGTGCAGGCTCAGAACTACTGCACCTGCGCAGTACAATTTTGACGACGTTAGCCGGACCACATGACCCGCGCCGTGGAGCGCACGGGAAGCCGACCTGGCGAGGTCGGCTTCGGCAGCGAAGGACACCGGGAGCCACCAGAGCTGCGGCGAGGGCACAGAACGACTGCCAAGGCGATTGTGGGTATATGTCAAAAATCAATTTCAAAAATACCTATTTCAAAAATACCTTGTAGTTTTTTTGATAAATGATTTTGAAAATGCAAAGGAAAAATGGTTTTTAAACTGTCATTTTTCTGATTTTAAAAACCATTTTTCCTTTGAATATGTAAAATCGATTTTCTAAAAAACTACAAGGTCTTTTTAAAAACTGGGTTTTTTTGTACTTATTCCCACTATTCCTCATAAAGAGGCTCTGAAGTCTCATAAAATTCATGTTTTTATATTAAAAATCTCTTTAACATCAATGCCCTAACTAAAACGCAGCATCCCCACGGCTGAACACTAGGGAATAAGTACAAAAAAAAAACAGTTTTTAAAAAGACCCTGTAGTTTTTGAGAAAATCGATTTTAAATATTTGAAAAATGTTTTTGAAAATCAGAAAAATGACAGTTTAAAAAACATTTTTCCTTTGCATTTTCAAAATCATTTATCAAAAAAAAACTACAAGGTATTTTTGAAATTGATTTTTTGACTTATACCCACAATTGCCTTAAAGGAAACATCCAAGTTAATAAAAAACAAACTCCACTTACCAGGGGCTTCCTCCAGCCCCTGGCAGTCGTTCTGTGCCCTCGCCGCAGCTCTGGTGGCTCCCGGTGTCCTGCGCTGCAGAAGCCGACCTCGCCAGGACCTCTTTAACATACATCGCAATTTTAGGGATGATAGCCTGTATGGGGGCTTCGCTATTGACCACTAAATTTGGCACAAAATAACGCAAAAATTACACAAAATTGCAAACGGATTAAACAAAATCAATTGAATTTGCAAATCGTAATTATGTATGGGCAAACTTTTGCATAATTGTAATTAGCATTAGTCTTCACAGGAAACAAAAGTGAGATAGAATTACAATATCATAGTAGCTAATCAGGGTAATGAAGATCGACACCCTCATCAATCAGCCATAGTCTTCTCCATACATTCTCCTTGTAGGTGAAACTGTCTATAGAGCACGTATTACTATAAAAAGCTACATGAAACTTGTGTAAATACAGTTTTGGAATACACCGAAATAAGCTGGTATAAACAGGCTTGAAAACCAGTAGCGCTGTCTTGTTGGACTGCACCCGTAAAACAGATCTGTCCTTACTTGTATCATGTCTTTTTTTCATGGCTAGTTAACGTATGGACTGGAAATAATAACATTCCTCTGTATGTGGTGTGTTAAAGAATGTTTAAACAGTTTCTATAGAGTGATCAAATGATATCACCACGCTGATAAAATAACTGTTATAAATTACGGCAATGATAAACTACCGGTGTCCGGGCTTTACTTTGTAGCCAAGACCTCATTTTTAAGTGAAACCAGCTGGCCAATGGTTATCTCAGTTTATCTCAGGCAAAGATCTAATGTTTAATTCTGAATGTATGTATCACGCATAGCGCAGTTATATACTACATATTACTATTTTCCATGAGCTGTTACCATGAATGACGTGGTGCTGATGTGAGGTCATGATGATGCGTAAGGGACTTTGGAAATGTTTGGAAATGTTTGGAAATGTTTCTGAATGGTTTGAAGTATTAGGCCATTCGTTTTGGCAAGTGTCCAATTCACAGAGTCATTTCTCTGCATAGTAGTTAGACCATGTGGCAGTCCTTTCTCTGTTGCTGTACGTGACATTCCTCACTGTTTCTTGAAGAGGAACTTCAGTGTATATACTGTAATTTAAAGGGAACATGAGATGGGGATTAGCAATAAAATATACATACCCATGGCTTCCTCCAGCCCCCTCCGGCCTGATTGATCCCAGGGCGTCCTCTTCTCCAACTCCGTTCACCATAAATTGGCCATGGAAAGTCTTCTGCTGCGCACGCGCGCTCCCGCCACATTTACGTTGCCTGGAGCAAGTGCAGAACTCTCCCAGCGAGCGAGACAGGGGAACGCCCCTGGCCAGACTGCTCGTGTGCCAACCGGCACAGACTGGGGGATTTTCCAGGGCCATTTGCGGGTGAACGGAGAGGCAGAAGAGGACGCTGTGGGAGCAATCAGGAGCCCAAAGCAGAAAATTGGGCGTGCGATAATTATCGTTTAAAAAATTACAATGTTACAGGGTTTTTTTTTTATTTTTTTATCCTTTTAAAAATTAGAACATTATAGTTTTTTACATTTTTGATGTTTAGTATTTAGAAAAGTATTCATTTTTGAGAGTTATCATTTAAAAATTTATCGTTTTCAATATTATAAGGTTTGGAAGGGGGATTTTAGGGTTAGGCGTCAGTAAGGGGGGGTTTAGAGTTAGGCATCAGGAAGGGGAGTTTTAGGGTTAGGCGTCAGTAAGGGGTATTTTAGAGTTAGGATTCAGAAAGGGGGGGTTTACAGTTAGGCATCAGTAAGGGGTGTCAGGAAGGAGTGTTTTAGAATTAGGATTCAGAAAGGGGGGGGTTACAGTTAGTCATCAATAAGGGGGGTTTTAGGGTTAGGTGTCAAGAAGGGTGGTTTTAGGGTTTCGCATCGGGAAGGGGGGGAGGGGAGGGTTAGGATTCAGGAAGAGGGGGGGAGGGGAGGGTTAGGAGTCAGGAAGGGGGGTATTAGGGTTAGGCAATGGAGTGAGGAGGGTTCTGTATGAGAGTAGGGTTAGGTTAAGTTGTTGTAAAATATTGTAAATATATACCGATATTTTATTACAATAATTTACACTATTTACACTTTAAAAATGAAGAATATCAGTAGATATTAACAATCATTTTATTATCACAAACAGACGCCTATTTTTTCTCCCGCCTCTATTTCATGTGCGCCTCTCAATTTTCCTCAACCTCTATGCTGCCATCCAAGACCTTCTTCTTATTCACAGCTGCACTCTCCTCTGTGTATGAGCACGGCCTCACTGCGAGTGTGGGCACCAGCGCTTCAGCATACTGCGCAGGCATGGCCCATATTTGTACTTGCGCAGAGTGGACACGCTTGTGAACAGACAGGAGGTCGTAAGCAACATATTCAACACTATTGTTGAATATGTTTAGAGGGCCTGAGTGCAGGAAAGGAAGGGTGTAAAAAGATCAAGGAATCCTTTAAGGTTTAAAGCAGGCCTGTGGGGTTTGCTGCAGCGTATTTTGCTCACCTTGCTTACAGCCACTATACTTACATACTGTCCTTGACTTGTAATATACATACTGTCTGCCCTTGTATTGTTTTTGTTAAGCAACTGCCAAGACAAATTCCTTGTAAGTGCAAAATTACTTGGCGAAATAAGTTGATTCTGATTGATTCTGATTCTGATACTTACCTCAAGAGGGGGAAGCCTCTGAAACCTAAAGAGGCCTCCCCAATCCTCCAAAGCTGAGCTGATTCAGCGATGAGATCCCTGAAATGCAGCTGCACTGCTTGGGCTCAAGGTCCATGCTACTGCGCAGTCACAGACAGCTCACACATGCGCAATATCATGGACACACTTGGGCTCGAGGTCACAGACAGCTCACGTATGCGCAGTAGCATGGACACACTTGGGCTCGAGGTCACAGACAGCTCACGTATGCGCAGTAGCATGGACACACTTGGGCTCGAGGTCACAGACAGCTCACGCATGCGCAGTATCATGGACACACTTGGGCTCGAGGTCACAGACAGCTCACGTATGCGCAGTAGCATGGACACACTTGGGCTCGAGGTCACAGACGGCTCACGCATGCGCAGTATCATGGACACACTTGGGCTCGAGGTCACAGACGGCTCACGCATGTGCAGTATCATGGACACACTTGGGCTCGAGGTCCATGCTACTGCGCAGTCACAGACAGCTCACACATGTGCAGTAGCATGGACCTAATTGGGTTTGGCTTTTTCTGCTGGTGCTCAAGAAGGTATGTGATAGTGTACATGATCAAGTGGTCCCAGTGCTGGAATAGCCCGGTGGAGAAGAAGGGGGGAGGGGACTGAGGTGAGTTCCCCATAGGGGCACTTTTTCCCTACAGGTTCACTTTAAGTACGGTATCTAGGTTTTTTTCCCTCAGTTCATTTAGTGAGTTGCTCATTTTTGAACTTTTAATTTATAAATTATTTGGTCAATGTTTTCTTACTGTAAAATCTTAAATCGTCGTCCCAATTTACGTGTTTTAATGTACCAATTTATCAGACGCCGGCATCTATTCTCCTGGCAAGGTGAATCACTTTGGAATGCCCTCCCCCTTTGTGAAGTGAGAAGGAACATGACACAATCTCCCAGAGTGCTCTTGGGGAGAAGGCCACACGATGTCACAGCCTACACTAAACATTACTGGGAGGGTGAGGTTCAATTCCAATATAAAGCAATATGTAGATGCAAGAAACATTTCTGACGCTGATAATTAAAGTAAGAATGAGTATGCTGAATAATTTATGACGTTCTACTATATGTCATGATGCTTCCTCTTTAAGCTAACCATACACATTCTGTAAATGATTGATTGTTCCCCAGTTAAAAATTGATCAGGGAGCAGCTGCCGATGCATAACCCAGCAATGTACAATCGTAATCAGATTTTATTACAAATCAGATTGAAGATAGAGCGAACCACTGTTGTTTTGTACTGTTTGATGCATGGATACATGATAAGCTGATCAGTTCTGTTAAAGTGATCCCTTGTAGGAGCCGTTAGCAAAGGCAGTTATGCAACATTTTAAAGGGACCTCTGATGCAGCAAAATACGCGTGTATATCATCCTGCAGCAAAGTCCCCATTTTCTGTAACTACTCACTGACCCTCCAGCGACATCCTGTAGCTCCTAGCGGCTTCCGGCATCCGTGCATGGCTCCAGATGTGTCACATGACCCAATGCGGGTCAGGTGACATGCCGGGAGCCATGCATGGAGGACGTTAGAAAGCCACAGGAGCCCTCTAGGAGCTACAGGACGTCACTGGAGGCGGGTGAGTATTTTGCACCGGAATAGGGGAAACACAAGTATCTGGCATCAGGTGATCACCACCGGTGACGGTTACTAGGAACTTTGCTGTAAATAGTTCATACACATAGTACATTTTATACTATAAGCATAATACATATTATTGCTCAGCACTACATATCCTATCATACTATTATAAAACCTGTGAGCATGAGCGAGATGGAGGAGAGCTATAGATTCATGTATAGATCCACAACAAAGCCTCATGCACACACTGGATGAAACTTGGGCGAGGCAGCCAATAATGACCTCCTCTGCTGACAATCTAGCATGTGTCCAATGGCCCCGATGCCCCAGCCAGCGATCAACCCAGCGGATCGACTCCGCATAGCCTTTCCCATGCTCTGTGACACTGCTCAGATGTGTACCTGGCCCAACCCCTTCCTACCATGTGAACACAACCTGCCCTCTGCATTGGCACACACAGAACCAGCTTGGAGGAACAAGCCACAAGAGCAAGTATGTCAGGCTAGACATAAAGCTCTCCTATCCTGCTGGTGGGTGATTGCCACAAATCCACATAACAGGGAACTGAGTGTGGAGCTTTTCAAATGTTGTATCCATACCACCCACTGGTTCTAGTGGCCATTTGTGAGTGCTAGGCTGTCACACTAACCACTGCTTACAGCTGAACAATGACAAACAATGACATACCAGTAGGGTATGCAGATGTTGTGACCACACCTGGGTCTTCTCACCTAGGGCCCTCCTCCAGCTACTGAATGAGCCCTTCTGTGGGACTATAGTGGAAATGGTTATCCCTATTTTTTTGAATAGTATCAAACATTAAAGTGAACCTCCGGACTAAAAATCTACTCAGCAGGACTGAAAAGGCTTGGTGTTTCTTTAACGGTTTCACAGCATCAGAACTTTGTTTTTCTTACCAAAGCATCATTTTTAGCTGCATTTTTAGCTAAGCTCCACCCATCAAAGAAAACTGCCCGGGCTTTTTTTCCCTGATGCTGTGCAAAGCATGATGGGATTTCCTATAACTGGGAGGGGTGATCAGCACACAGGACAGTTGGAACTGTGTCTCATGCTCCCTGTCACCTCCTTTCAACCAAAAAGGTGGCTGCCCTCATGAAATCACAAACATATCTATTTTAATTAACATAACTAATGTAACTTTAATAGATTTCATAATGCCTGTCAGGTCCACTGGTTTCCCAGTCCAACCAGGGGTGGTTCTAAGATGAGGCAGAGTGATGGGCGTGCCTCAGGAGGTGGCCAATAGAGGGCAGCATTGAGCGGACAGCTCACTGGCTGCCCAAAGTGTCCCTTTCTCTGTCTCTCCCTCCTACCCTCTATTCATAGCGGTGACGGCTCCCTCCCTCTGCAGCGGCGCGCAGCACTTATGGGAGGACGCTCACTCACCAGCTCTATGCATTCCAGCACTGACCTCACTCTTCAGCAGTACCCCCCAGTGTCCTCTTCATGGTTACAGTGCTTCACTCTGCATGTGAGCAGTGTAACTATGAAGAGGACCCTCAGGTGCGGCTAAAGAGGGATGTCAGCGCTGAAATGCACAGAGCTGGAGATTCCTCTCATAGGTGCTGCTCGCCGCTGCAGAGAGAGGGAGCCGCCGCTACCTATACTTGGGACACCTATGCTTGGCTACCTATACTGCAATCACCTATACGAAGCTACCTATACTCAGGGCACCGATATCTGGTTTCCTATACTAGGGCCACCCATACTTGTCTACCTATACTGGGGGCACCTATACTTGGCTACCTATATTGGGGGCACCTATGCCTGGCTACCTATACTGAGGCAACTATACTTGGCTACCTATACTGGGGGCACCTGTACTTGGCTACCTATATTGGGGGCACCTATACCTGGCTACCTATACTGAGGCAACTATACTTGGCTACCTATACTGGGGGCACCTATACCTGGCTACCTATACTGAGGCAACTATACTTGGCTACCTATACTGGGGCAACTATACTTGGCTACTTATACTGGGGGAACCTATACCCGGATCCCTATACTCGGTGCACCTATGCCTGGCTATCGATACTGATGGCACCTTTACCTGGCTTTCTATTCTGGGGCACCTGTACCTATCTACCTACACAGGAACCACCTATACTTGGCCACCTATACTGCAGGCACCTATACCTGGATACCTACCTACCTATACTGAAGGTATCTTTTTTTTGGTTGCACCGCGGCTATAAGGCATGGTGAAAAGTGTTGGGTGCTGTGCGATCTGGCCAAATTGGGGAGTGGGGGGGAGGTTGCATCCTCACAAGTTTGTTTTAGCCTGCAAAAAGTCTAGAACTTGCCCTGAGTCCATCACTAAACCCCCCGCAATTTAGCAGTGCAATTGGTAGAGCTCTCTTTTACTTTTTTACTTAAAGAGTAACTGTCAGGCTGCAGAAGCTAATTTAAACCTCTATTCTCCTGTGTTAAACAGTTTAGAAGGAAGCTCAAAAGCCATTAGTGAAGATAAACATTTCAGTTACCTTTGATGTGTGCTTATCAGCAAGTCTGTTATAGACCCATAAAGACGCAAGCCGCAGCTAAACTGCAAAGCATTCTGGGGCCCTCCCCTCGGCTGCTAATGAGACGTTACAGCAGCTTGTGTAATCAGTCTAGCTGTGTAGCACTGATAAATCTTGGGGCAGAGTACTCTGCAGGAGTCAGCTATTGTTCCTAGCCACATGGCTCATTAATATTCACTGCACACCGTGTTGTTTAAGAACGAGCTTATCTGTCATCAGGAATCAGGCAGGACATGACGACACATTTGGCTTCACAAACATGGAGCCTGCCATGAGCTGTCAGGAGCATCTATCTCTGCATATACTATATACAAATTCTGTGAAGTACAAACGTGGACAGTGAAATGCATATGTAATGTAAGTACAGCCAATCTTTAGCTACTGATATATGTGTTTATTTTCTCTGAGACCTTATACCTAACAGCTCCTCTTTAACGAGTGGCGCAAATAATGTGGTAAGGCTTAATAATATGCAGCTTTGTGGAAAGTATGCTATTTTTTTTAATCCATACTTCTGCAGGCTGCAGCTGCAGCATTCGTGCCACTGCAGTTAAAATTTAATGATTTAGGTTTTTTTCCCTCTATAATGAGTTAATCAGACGAGAGTAGAAGTAAGAATTTTTAAATGACTCACGCTCTGGTGATCTGTCTTTGAGTTTCTGCAGCCTTGTTTGGACATATTGCAAATCCTAACGCCCTCTGTAAGGAGTTTGCAAAGAGTTGTCGAAACCCTGCGCTGGGTTAAAGCAAAGCCAGGGGTTTTTGTGCTGGAAACCGCTGGAAATATGTGTTCTTAGCAATGATTGATAGGCCATCCACAGAGCTTACCGCTCACTCCATTTACGTAAGATGCAGAGGTGCAAAAGGATTTAATAACTGTACACACACAAACCAGCACAGGAGAAAGGAATGCAAACTATTCCAACAAGTCCTGGCTGAACAGCTGGGCCTTTCTTGCGCATTATTTGGACGTGTAGGGAGACAGTTATCTGGAACAGAGCCTCCCTCTCTCCTCCATCAGTGCATGTTTTTACCTGCAGGGGAAAGGCAGGCAGAATTTCACAAGTGTTGTGATTGTAGAGATTGTGGAGTCTGTCTTCGGCCTAACCATAGGGGAATATCTCTGAAAATAACAGTTTGCAGCTAACCATTTCTTAACCCACTTAAAAACATGACATACAACTCTGACAGTGAACATGTTTTTCCTCAAGATGTTTCCGAAAACAGAATCCACTGTACTGAGGGGCCAACGGATTTATTTAGAGACCACCTTTCGGTTTTGAATAGCTTCCAGGTATTTAATGTTGATTTGAAGGGAATGTTAATTACATTGGCATATTGGTTTTATTCATTTATTTGTTGTTTTGAGCAATTAAAAACAAAACAAAACAACAAAATAAATTACAATTTGGTTAATAAACATTACATTAAACATTATTTAACATTTAGTTACAAAATGTTATCAGCCAGATGACAGAGGCTACAAATATAAATGCCAGGGCTCAGCCACTGCCCTGAAAGTACTTTCTTACCCTGTGCATGATGCTCCAGGCTGGTGGCTGGCAGGCAGTGCCCGCTGTATAGTGGTGCTGGAAGTGGTCAGGCAGCCAATCCCGTGTGGGTGACCCAGCACACTGCTGCCTGAGTGGCATTCCGGCTCCTGCTGCTGCGCTCTCCTCCTGCCAGCATCATCCCCGCGCAAGGCCAACCATTCTCATCCCGGGATCTGCTTTTCCTAGATGGCAGAGTTGGCAGTGCTAACGTGTCTGCTCTCCACCCGTCCACTCCTCTCTCTTCCCTCCTGCTGCTGCACTCTCCTCCTGCCAGCATCATCTCCGCACTGTGCCAACCATTCTCATCTCAGGATCTGCTTTTCCTAGATGGCAGAGTTGGCAGGGCTAACGTGTCTGCTCTCCACCTGTCCACTCCTCTCTCTTCCCTCTTGCTGCTGCACTCTCTTCCTGCCAGCATCATCCCCGCGCTGTGCCAACCATCCTCATCCCAGGATCTGTTCTTCCTAGACGGCAGAGAGGTGGCAGGGCTAACGTGTCCACTCTCCACCCGTCCACTCCTCTCTCTTCCCTCCTGCTGCTTGTGTTGAAACTTGAGAAGCCGCCACATATGAGGAAATTGTGTCAGTGAATGAGCCAGCAGCCGAGGAAACACTCGTCATGGTGGGTTAATTAACGTTAAAGACGGTAACATGATAATTAGCGATAATTTAACCTTTCAATTAGTTTTCCGTCTGTGTGCCATAATTAAACGTTGATATTGCTAAATAGCGTTAAGGCTATGTTTTCAATGCGGCGCCATTTTTAAACATCGGCACTATGCACCATTTTTCTCTGACCCCCCTACCAGCTCCCTGCAGTCCACGGGAGCACAATTAAGAGGCCACGCACCCAAAAGAAAGAAGGGAGGGACCAGAGGATCATTCAGTGACTTCATGGGCACAGGGCGGCTGCAGGGGGCTAGTAGAAGCCTTAGGTAAGTTAAACTTGTTTTTTTCCCTAGAATTTATGTTCACTAATTAAAATATGATTTATTTTCTATTTTTTTCATCAGAAAAATATTAAAGATCTTAAATAAAAATGTAATATTTGCTTAGAGCTCCTCCTGTTGGTTTGGCAATTGAGATTTGTAAGTTCAAGGGAATTCTACTTTGAGAATAGGTCCTACCTATGTAATGTTAGAGGCTGGTTTAATGCAACAAAAGTGGGCACTCTCTTCTGCTAAGAATAGTCCAATCGGTAAAGGTAATGTTCATTTGTAATATTTCATACAGTTCTTTTTGTGCCGGTATGAAAGAATATTTCACTTGAGGGAAAGTTAATGGGAGAGGGTCAGGTGTGGTATTAAAGTTGCCTTTATTGTAGCGATGGTCAATTTATTCTACACACATTTTTGTTGAATTGAATTTATGAAGAATCAGGTGATATTCAAAGCTAAATAAGGAGTCCAAATGTGAAATGATCACATGAATTTCACCATTAAGGGTCCTTTTCCACTAGCAGTCGCTAGCGTTCACGCTGAACGCTAGCGACTGCTGAATCGCAAAAGGTAAAAAATTACCAGTGATTTCCCGACATTTGCGGCCGCGATTTTGCTATGCTATGCACTGCATAGCAAAATCGCGGCAAATATCGCTCCGCGCCGCAATCGCGTTTCAGGCAAAAACGAATCGCGGTAGTGGAAATACCCTACCGCGATTCTTATGTTATTTAGCAAACCCTCGCGATTTTAAAATTGCTAGCGGTTTGCGATTTTGCGATTCCGCTAGCGCAAACGCGCTAGTGGAAAAGGGCCCTTGGAGACTTACAAATCAGCCATCTCTAGTGAACTGGAGGGTAGGTTAGTGAGGACGATGGCTATTGTTAACCTATCAGATTGTCTTTTGCCTATGGGCAAAACTCTTGTGTTATGATATTTGTTGATTTTCTCTCCCCTGTACAGTGCCCATTCTCCAGTATTATGCCTATGGCATACAAAAGTCCCTGTCCGTCATTAGTGACAACAGCAGAGAGGGGTGTTTTGTTATTCCATCACAAGATGAAATCTGAATCAATTTTATTCGCCAAGCATGACTGGGCCGTGCCTGGAATAGGTTTTGGCATGGAGGAAGAAAGACTACTAACCAACAATATGCAGCAAACTGACAGTATAGGTGGGCCGCCAAAGCAAGAGACAGTATAACGATAAACAGTTCAGATCAATAATAGCAAACAAGGATACGGCAACAGCAGCTGCAGCCTGGGGGAAGAAGGAAGGGGGGATAAGCACATGACTTCCTGAAGTCCTCCTTGGCCTCATCAGTGGAGGGGATGAACGCACCTACCGCAGTGAGATTGAGCGAATCTGCAATTGCTGTAAGGATAACATGCTCATCCTAAACGCCGCAAAGACTGTCGAGTTGGTTGTGGACTTCAGAAATCGCCCTCCCCCACTCATCCTGGTCTTCATCAAAAGCACCGAGGTCACCAGTGTATCAAGTGTTCGGTTCTTGGAGACTACCATCACCAACGACTTGAGATGGAGTGAAAATACCACTAAATACCAAAGGAAGGCTCTGCAACGCTTGTTCTTTCTAAAACAACTAAGGAAGTTCGGTATGCCGCAGGAGTTGATGTCAAGCTTCTACACTGCTACCATCAAGTCTATCCTCATTTGGTATTGAGGTGCCACCACAAGCGACAAAGACTACAAAGGGTAATCAATGCTGCGGAAAAAATTATCGGTACATCCCTGGCCACCACTGGACCTCCTTCACGCATCCAGGCTGAGAACCAGGGCAAACAGGATCACGCATGATCCCCACCACCCGGGCAGCCGCTTCTGCAACTGCATGCGCTCAGGCCGCCGTTACAGAATTATTTCCACCAAAACCTCCAGGCACAGGAACTCCTTTTTCCCCCAAGCAGTGCTCCTTCTGAACTCAAGCACACAGCAAAACTCAATAGCATGACTGTCACCTAGGCCTAAATAGCTTGTATGTTCTTAATCTGTGTCTGTTCTTCATTGCATATGAATTTGAACTACTATATTCAATGCCATTTTTGCACTATGCTCAATGCCGATGTGTACCACAAACAATTCCGGGTGCAGCAACTGCCGCACTTGGCGAAATAAATATGAGTACTGGTAGAAGCAGGTAGAAAGGCAGTTGGCACTGCAGCAGTATGTAGTCAGCATGGAAGGGGATTAGGCAGGTAGAACACACCTCACCCACAGTGTTGTAACTTACGTGCTCGGATCCAAGGGAAGTACATACATGGAAGAAGGAGAAGGAGCAGGAATGATCGGCACTGCAATGTACATTTATTCTTCAAAAAGTGAGGCACAGTCCGAATGCATAAATACGAAACAGTAGTGCAGCATACATGGACATACCGGTGCTCAGAGGTGTGCTGGTGACGGTGGGTGCTGGGCACTGCTCGCCTGATGGCCGTTTCGCGCTATGTCCAGGGATAAGCAGAAACTACGCCAGTGCGAATTTACGCATCGTAGTTCGCATCTACGCATCGTAGTTCATAGGCGAAGTTTCAAACCTACGCTTCCGAATTTACGCGTAGCGAAGTACCGCTACGCGTAGCTTACGCCCATTATGCGTAGTTAACATGTGTATTGCGTAGTGAACTAGGAATGCGTTACTCGCGTCTAATTTTCCGCATGCGATTGTATGCATAGAAATTTACGCATTGGAAAGGGGAATGTACGCATAGAAGGGTTCCCAGTATATGCATTTATAAAGAAATTAATGCGTACAATTTTCTGCATACGGGCATAAGTATCCGCATACAGTACGCTTCGCACTACGCGTAATTGCGTATTTTAACGCGTATTCTACGAAATGCATACGAAGCGAATATTTGTTTTCAAAGCCGTAGTTTGGCGAAGCGTAATTGCGTAAAACTACGCGTATTTCCAGCGTAGCAAAGTTGGCTGACTACGACCATCCCTGGCTATGTCGCGCTTCTACGGCGGCTCGAAATAAATATGATTCTGATTCTATAGGACCCAGAGCCTTCCCTCTGTTTACGTGTCTGTTTGTTTGTTTTTTTCAATTCAGACTCCCTTTAATTAACAATTTGGCCCGTGACTCGTTTTATATTTTGCCCCCTCAATGATTGTGTATGACACTCCTGGTATAGGGCATCCACAGCAAGCACTGTATACTACTGATACAGTTCAGTACACTGCATGTTCATCAAATCAAATCAGCTTCCTTTGCATTTACTAGTTATAGATGAAAGGAGCTGCATGGCACTTATTTTCCTTGTAGTCCTTATCCACCGCCAAAGAAAAAAAACACATAAAATATAGAAAATATATTGTGGCCGATGGATCAGAGTTTTATGAGTTTCCATTTTTCCACAGCGTATTCACCCTTCTAGTATGACTTAGCTGCCCATCCATTAAGTGTATAGAAAGGGATTATGATAATGCTGTGTAGAGCTCTCTCACTTTCCACTACACAGCTATGCTATCTGAAGCCTCCATATGTCTTCTCTTTCCACAACACAGATTATACATGAGCATCATAAATAAAACATAACCAGAGGACAAAAATATTACCTGGATATATTTGCAGCTCACCACCAGCGCTACATATTTTATCTTCTCATTAGCATTAAAATGCCTGCTAAATTATTCCATAGGAGGGGGAAACATATGCAGAACGGTGCAGGCAGAAAGAAAAACATCATTGTTGTTAATTAAGCTGTAATAATCTCCCGGGTACGTTACAAAACGCCTTGTTGATAATTAGACGTGAGTGAAATTGCCAGTTTGCACTTTGCAGTCGTTTTCGGGATAACCTGGAAAGCAAAAAATCTGGAAGAACCATCTTTGAACAGATGTAGGGGGCCTTTGGTACCACTTATCATCGACATACGTGATAACATTGTTTCAGAATCGTTCACAACCATCATGTGTTTTTAGCTGCACACCTTGACTCTATGATCTGCATGATGTGGTGGTGGGCAGCCGCGAACTGCTCGACAAACCTATAATAAAAGTACATA